>NC_056730.1:1100535381-1100747881 GCF_019279795.1 Protopterus annectens
TCAGCATTGTCCTCTGCCTTTTTCATTTCATCTGGTGGTGATACTTGGGCTCTAGACCCTTGTTTCAAGGTAGGATTGGACTTTTGTTACAGCCTTTCCTCTTCTCTCTGTCCCCTGAATGCCTAGTATGCATTGATGTCAATGTATGAATCATACATGTGAAGTGTTGCTTACATGCACCTATGCCACCCTTAAGATTCTGTTTCCTGACAGAATTAAGTCTCTCCAAAGCCTGTAGCAGAGATCTGCCAGGCAGTGCAAAATACAATGCCTATCTTTGAGAAATTTGAGGAGAAGACCACAGATTTTCTTCCCAAGTTACCTTCTAGGTAATGAATCACTCAATGAATTCAGGTCATAGGTGTATAGATGGGTGTTCTGTACATCAGGCTGACATCACAAATGGTATACTCTTGTATAAAATATGCATGCCCATTGAAGAACCACCAGAAAGTACAGCCAGATGTACCACACTGAGATGAGAGGGACAGATCTAGGTAATTTGTTAGCGAGTACAGTGCCTGAGGACTTGAAAGTAATCAATCATGACACTTATGTATATTTAATTTGTTGGTGCCAGTTCTCACTCACTGTCAACAGTCACAAATAATGCATGTTAGCCCAGTGATGGCTTTAGGTTTTTCTGCAGTTATATGATGCTGGCGCTTCTCAGCAACCAAATCTTACTTGTTCATATTTGCATTAATAATTTCACAACCATGCTACAAACAAGGTATTAGAAGATTTCATCTTAAAGCTCATGTGATACAAATATCACTGTTTTGATATTTGTTCAAAAGAGATACTGAATATTATTTGTATACTATTTATTTGTATTGTAATAATTTTCATTTTTTGGTAAGTATCTCAAAAATCAAGTGACACTGAGATATGGTAAGCCTTTCAGACAACATTACACAATTCATATTTACTGGATTTATTGTTGCTTATAAAATCAGTTTAATAATTATATTCAGATTAATGTAACCAGCATAAAGATCACTTGGTGCTGAATAGCTTGTCATTTACATCTTCCAGTAGCATTAATGGTTCTAGAGATATGATCATTTGCTTGAATTGTAAGGTGATAACTTCATTTGTTTAAAAGGCTCAGGACACACCCACTGGTAGAAACTCAAAAAGCTCCTTTAGAGGGAATGAGTCAATTGTCACACAAATTAGGGGTACTACAGATGGGTTTGACCACAAAATAAATACATGGACCACACACAAAATAAATACATGGACCACAACAGTTGAAGACATAATCTACTTTATGGATCGAAAAGCTGAGACACAGTTATCGGACTCTCTCTGAAATGCCTGCATCAAGTGGTTACTAACAGAATCTGGTACTTACGTATTATCGCAACCAGATTTCCGCGGTTGCGAAAAGCACCTACTTGCGGATAAATGAGTGGCTGAACCATTTCTAACTGCTAATCATAGTCATTACTACTGGCCAAAAAGTGTAGATTACTTTAAGGAACAGGAACAATTTAAGAAATACTATTCCTGTTTTGTGTGCATTACAGATGCATGCCTGAGTTGTCATGGCTGGTGTCGTACAAAGAACTGTTACTATTTACTCACCCACATGTAATGGTCTGCCAGGCAGGTCAGAAACCTTGGTAGTACCTATTTTAACACTTCCCATAAAATCATCTGGCTTTTTTTCCACATGGTACGTTATATGACATTAACCTTTATCCCACCGTGTAATGACACTTACACTTGCCTGGTTTGCATTGCTTTCTGCACATTTTTTTACATATGCTTGCAACCAGCAGTGAAACCGGAGAAATGGTCACAAATGCGGATAATTACAACTTTAACATGGCTATGAATGTAAGGATATGTAAAAGTCGTTACACTTATTAGCAATGCTTTTTGTTATCAAAAGAAAAAAAAGGAGAGTCCGATACTTTGGGCACTAAAAATGACAGCAATTGCTACCTGCTGTTAAACTGATGTTAACCTACCAGTCCGAATCATTTACATCAGCAGAAAGCAGGATGTAAGATTTGAGGTGTCTGTAAGGCACGCAAAACAGGAAAACAGGAAGAGGATTTCTTAAACTCTTCTTGTTCCTAAAAAGTAATGTACATTTTTTTCCAGTATTAACAGCTTAGAATAACCATTTCAAGTGTTTCCTGCACTCCTATATGTGCAGGTACGCGCTTTTCGCAACAGCGAAAATGTGGTTGCGATAATACGTAAGTACCCAGAATCTTTATTTTCAAACAACTTTCAAGCTTCCAATGAAAAACAGATGACCTCTAAAAGATTTAACTGGTGAAAGTTATAGCTTTCTGTTCATTCAAAATTAATAAGTTACACTTCCACAATCTGCTTTGTTATTTTGCCACTAACCAGTAGCCAAGTCAGACTTGTGCTTGTGAACTATTCTACATGCATGACTAAATATATTACTCTGTCCTTAGCTAGTAAAAGTATCCCATGAACAGCAACTGCAAAAGGGTATTTGACCATTGGGGAAAATGTTGGAAGGTTTTCATTATTAAGTAAGGCTACCAGAGATCCTTTCAACTTTTTTATGTTTAAATATTGCTTTGGCCCTGAATATTTTGGGGGAATGTTGGTCTAACCTTCAGGCATCTGGAGCATCATTTTGCAACATTAGATAAACTCTTATTTACGGTCTATATAGGTTTAAATCATATTTTTTTTCGATTATAAAAGCACATCAATCATAAACTTATTTTCTTCAGGTTGCTTTGCATTTTATAACTATAGCACTAATTACTTTTGAAATATAAAATACATCATTTTGTATTCCTATACATATCCATGTAAATACTGTTATATATGAATCAACAGTCACATAAAAAGAGCATTTTCCTGTCTCACCTACAAAAACTGTTTTGTTGAACAAAACATCACTTTAATGGCAATATGTACTTTATTTTTTGGATAGCCAGTGGAAACATATTTTTCTGATAGATACACAGAAATTGTCTTAGAGATAGCAAGAACTGGGGTGCAGACCCTATAGTACCTTTTTGGGATAAAATAAAGTTGGACAAAATGTCAAGCAAAGTTGGACAAAATGTCACTCATTTCAAAGCAGCCACAATGGATTTCTTCATGCTGGGACTTTAGAAATGATTAGTGCGTGGTGAAAATATACTTTCCATTTGTAACATTAGCAACAGGAACCTTTTCTTTTATTTGGTAGGCTCTTGAATGATTGTTTTCCCACCTTTCTAAGCTAGTATAGTCCAGTTTTCAGGTTAGTGCTGAATTCAGGGCTGTGTTACAAGTTTCTGTGTTTGCCCATACCTTACTTGGATAGAAGGAAGTTTCTCTGTTCACTGTGAGAGAAGGAGCTTTGAGCAGTTTATCTGTCCCTGGAGGAGTGATTTCAGCACAGAAATTAGTAGTTTATTGGCCATTTTGGCCTAATTTCTATCTCTTTCACTTCCCTGCTATAAAACCCGCATTTGCGAGTTTTTTGCGCTTATATACAGCTCAGCAAACTTCTGCCTGGTGCCCTGCAGAGTTCTACAGCAACAGAGAGACTAAAGAGAGACTTTGGAGTGATTAAGTATAATTTTTTCTGCATTTTCTTTCTGCCTTTAGCTATTTCCGCCTAAAATGCTGATGTTTTAGAGTTTCTATGATTTAAAAAGCTTGTTTCAGCTACATATTGTACTTATTTTACTGCCTGCACTCTAACAAAGTTGTTTTTGTGTTTAAATTACCTGTTTAACTGTTGTAGGCTACAGACTCAAGTGTGATAGCCATTTCTGTGCATTTAAAGTGTTTTTTTGATTGTATCTGCTTTATTTTCTGAAAAGAAAACAAATATATATATATATATATATATATATATATATATATATATATATATATGTTGCCCTGCCTTTCTAAGCTAGTATAGACCAATTTTCAGGTTAGTGCTCAATTCAGGGCTGTGTTACAAATTTCTGTGTTTGCCCATACCTTACTTGGATAGAATCTGTTCACCTGTGAGAGAGGGGAGCTTTGAGCAGCCTATTTGTCCCTGGAGGAGTGGTTTCAGGCCCAGAAATTAGTAGTCTATTGACCATTTTGGGCTAATTTCTATCTCTTTCATTTTCCTGCTATAAAACCTGCATTTGCGGGGTTTTTGCACTTGTATACAGCTCAGCAAGCTCCTGTCTGGTGCCCTGCAGAGTTCTACAGCAGCATAGAGCAAAAGAGAGACCTTGGAGTGATTAAGTATCATTTTTCTGCATTTTCTTGCTGCCTTTAGCTAATTCTTTCTAAAATGCCGATTTTTTTAGAGTTTCTGTGATTTAAAACGTTTGTTTCAGCTACATATTATACTTATTTTACTGCTTGCACTTTATCAGTCATTTTTGTGTTTAAATTTCCTGTTTAACTTTTGGAGGCTACACACTCAAGTGTGATAGCCATTTCTGTGCATTTAAAGTGTTTTTTTGATTGCATCTGCTTTATTTTCTGAAAAAAACAAAAAATATATATAATTGTTTTCCCTCCTTTCTAAACTAGTATAGTCCAGTTTTCAGGTTAGTGCTGAATTCAGGGCTGTGTTACAAGTTTCTGTGTTTGCTCATACCTTACTTGGATAGAATGAAGTTTCTCTGTTCACCTGTGAGAGAGTGAGCTTTGAGCAGCCTATCTGTCCCTGGAGGAGTACTTTCAGCCCAGAAATTTGTAGTTTATTGGCCATTTTGGGTTAATTTCTATCTCTTTCATTTCCCTGCTATAAAACCCACATTTGCGTGGTTTTGCAGTTGTATACAGCTCAGCAAGCTCCTGCCTGGTGCCCTGTAGAGTTCTACAGCAGCATAGATACAAAATAGAGACTTTGGAGTGATTAAGTATAATTTTTCTGCATTTTCTTGCTGCCTTTAGCTAATTCCGCCAAAAACACCGATTTGTTTAGAGTTTTTGTGATTTAAAAAACTTGTGTCAGCTACATATTGTACTTATTTTACTGCCTGCTCTTTAACAAAGTCGTTTTTGTATTTAAATTACCTGTTTAACTGTTGTAGGCTACAGACTCATGTGATAACCATTTATTTGCATTTAAAGTGTTTTTTGATTGTATCTGCTTTATTTTCTGAAAAAAAAACATATATATATATATATATATATATATATATATATATATACTTGTTGTCCTGCCTTTCTAAGCTAGTATAGTCCAGTTTTTAGGTTAGTGCTGAATTCAGGGCTGTGTTACAAGTTTCTGTATTTGGCCATACTTTACTTGGATAGAAGGAAGTTTCTCTGTTCACCTGTGAGAGAGGGGAGCTTTGAGCAGCCTATTTGTCCCTGGAGGAGTGGTTTCAGCCCAGAAATTAGTAGTTTATTGGCCACTTTGGGCTAATTTCTATCTCTTTCATTTCCCTGCTATAAAACCCACATTTGCGGGGTTTTTGCACTTGTATACAGATCAGCAAGCTCCTGCCTGGTGCCCTGCAGAGTTCTACAGCAGAATAGAGCAAAAGAGAGACCTTGGAGTGATTATCATGTTTCTGCATTTTCTTGCTGCCTTTAGCTAATTCTGTCTAAAACGCAGATTTTTCAGAGGTTCTGTGATTTAAAAAGTTTGTTTCAGCTACATATTGTACTTATTTTACTGCTTGCACTTTAACAGTCATTTTTGTGTTTAAATTTCCTGTTTAACTTTTGTAGGCTACATACTCAAGTGTAATAGTCATTTCTGTGCATTTAAAGTATTTTTTTTATTGCATTTGCTTTATTTTCTGAAAAATACATATATATATATATATATATATATATATATATATATATATATATATATATACTTGTTTTCCCACCTTTCTAAGCTAGTATAGTCTAGTTTTCAGGTTAGTGCTGAATTCAGGGCTGTGTTACAAGTTTCTGTGTTTGCCCATACCTTACTTGGATAGAAGGAAGTTTCTCTGTTCACCTGTCAGAGAGAGAGGATCTTTGAGCAGTCTATCTGTCCCTGGAGGAGTGCTTTCAGCCCAGAAATTAGTAGTTTATTGGCCATTTTGGGTTAATATCTATCTCTTTCATTTCCCTGCTATAAAACCCGCATTTGCGGGGTTTTTTCACTTGTATACAGTTCAGCATGCTCCTGCCTGGTGCCCTGCAGAGTTCTACAGCAGCATAGAGACAAAAGAGAGACCTTGGAGTGATTAAGTATCATTTTTCTGCATTTACTTGCTGCCTTTAGCTAATTTAGCCTAAAAGACCAATTTTTTAGAGTTTCTGTGATTTAAAAAGCTTGTCTCAGCTACATATTGTACTTATTTTACTGCCTACACTTTAACAAAGTTGGTTTTGTGTTTAAATTACCTGTTTAACTGTTGCAGGCTACACACTCAAGTGTGATAGCCATTTCTGTGCAGTTAAAGTGTTTTTTTGATTGTATCTGCTTTATTTTCTGAAAATAAAAACAAATATATATATATATATATATATATATATATATATATACTTGTCCTTTCTTTCTAAGCTAGTATAGTCCAGTTTTTAGATTAGTGCTGAATTCAGAGCTGTGTTACACGTTTCTGTATTTGCCCATACCTTACTTGGATAGAAGGAAGTTTCTCTGTTCACCTGTGAGAGAGAGGGGAGCTTTGAGCAGCCTATCTGTCCCTGTAGGAGTGGTTTCAGCCCAGAAATTAGTTGTTCATTGGCCATTTTGGGCTAATTTCTATCTCTTTAATTTTCCTGCTATAAAACCCACATTTGTGAGGTTTTTGCACTTGTATACAGATCAGCAAGTTTCTGTCTGGTGCCCTGCAGAGTTCTACAGCAACAGAGAGACATACGAGAGACCTTTAAGTGATTAAGTATCATTTTTCTGCATTTTCTTGCTGTCTTTAGCTAAGTCTGCCTAAAACGTGGATTTTTAGAGTTTCTGTGATTAAAAAGCTTGTTTCATCTACATATTGTACTGCCTGCACTTTAACAAAGGCATTTTTGTTTTTAAATTACCTGTTTAACTGTTGTAGGCTTGACACTCAAGTGTGATAGCCATTTCTGTGCATTTAAAGTGTTTTTTTATTGTACCTGCTTTATTTTCTGAAAAAAAAAAACTTTTTTCCCGCCTCTCTAAGCTAGTATAGTCCAGTTTTCAGGTAAGTGCTGAATTCAGGGCTGTGTTACAAGTTTCTGTGTTTGCTCATACCTTACTTGGATAGAAGGAAGTTTTTCTGTTCACCTGTGAGAGAGGGAAGCTTTGAGCAGCCTATCTGTCCCTGGAGGAGTGCTTTCAGCCCAGAAATTAGTAGTTTATTAGCCATTTTGGGTTAATTTCTATATCTTTCATTTCCCTGCTATAAAACCCACATTTGCAGGGTTTTTGCACTTGCATACAGCTCAGCAAGCTCCTGCCTGGTGCCCTGCAAAGTTCTACAGCAGCACAGAGACAAAAGAGAGACCTTGGAGTGATTAAGTATCATTTTTCTGCATTTTCTTGCTGCCTTTAGCTAATTCCGCCTAAAACGCAGAATTTTTAGAGTTTCTTTGATTTAAAAAGCTTGTTTCAGCTACATATTGTACTTATTTTACTGCTTGCACTTTAACAGTCATTTTTGTGTTTAAATTTCCTGTTTAACTGTTGTAGGCTACACACTCAAGTATGATAGCCATTTCTGTGCATTTAAAGTGTTTTTTTTTATTGCATCTGCTTTTTCTGAAAAATACAAAAAAATATATATACTTGCTTTCCTGCCTTTCTAAGCTAGTATAGTCCAGTTTTCAGGTTAGTGCTGAATTCAGGGCTATGTTACAAGTTTCTGTGTTTGCCCATACCTTACTTAGATAGAATGAAGTTTCTCTGTTAATCTGTGAGAGAGGGGAGCTTTGAGCAGCCTATCTGTCCCTGGAGGAGTGCTTTCCACCCAGAAATTAGTAGTTTATTGGCCATTTTCTATCTCTTTCATTTCCCTGCTATAATACCCGCATTTGCGTGGTTTTGCACACCAGGCAGCACCGGTTAGCTAGAGTATAACTATTCCCAGCTCCACAAAGTCTACTCATCAATTTTTCCTATGGAACTAGGCAAACTTTCAACTTGAGGACTCAAACGATTCACTTCTTACCTTGGCACTTGCTCAAAACTCATAGCAAGCACTAATAAACCTTAGCACTAGACCCCTCTATACTGTAGAGAAGGACAAGGCTCTCTATTTGAACTTTCTAGCCAATCAGTAAAACAGGTCACTGTACCTATCCAGGCATATCCAAAGGGCAGTTTCAAGTGTACTTTCTGGTCCAACTGGTGAATCTGGGCATTTTGAAGCAATGTTACAACTGCCTCCTGTACACAGAAAACCCTCTCTTCCTACCACCAAACACAAATACATGCAAGAGATGCAGTTATACAGCCAAACTGGAGGCTAAGCTCTCTCAACCCAAGACTGGACCAGGTAGTCAAGAGGAGAAGGGAATTACTTGCATCACACCACCAGTCTCACACAGACCTCTGAAACCAGCACCGGCAAAAAGTACACATAAATACATGAAAACATACTCAGAGGCTCTAAATAAAAATCTGCAAAAGCAACAGAGGCCTCCAAAGCAGACATCCAAGCAACCTCCACCCCCAACACAAACCATGAAACACATACTTCATAAAAACCAGTGTGCCACGCAATCACAGCCCTTAAGACAAAATAACATACCCAACACACTAGTAATAGGTGACTCTATAGTCAGGCACACTGACGTCCCACTCACTAGTCTGAACAAGGAAAAAGTTACTGTTAGCTGCCTGTTGGGTGCCAGGATCTGCCACATAACACAAGCACTCAGGTCACTCCAGAACAAGTACAAATATGACTCTGTCATTGTCAATGTTGGTGTGAATGACCTGAGCCATACCTCCCTGGACTACATGAAAAGAGACATGGAAGAGCTCTCTGATCACTTAGCCCAGGCTTGTATGACCCTGACCCTGAGTAGCATCCTGCCCTCACCAAGAATGATACCATTGTATAAAGAAATAAATATCAATTTCAACAATTGGCTAAGCTTCTGGTGTCATTCAAAGGATCCAGTGTCTGTCAGCCTGGGATGATATGCTCGACAAGCCATGCTGCTTCACTAGAGATGGCTTGCACCTGTCACCCTTAGGCTTTCGAATACTGGCCAAGGCTCTTGCCACCCCCATAGTGCTTTTTTAGGCAAGGCTCAAAAGACAAACCTACCGCTGTAAATAGCACAAGTAACAAATACTGAGGGTAATGCTACTCAATGCCAAAAGTCTAAACCTCAGAATGCATGCACTCAAGGCACTCCTCAGTATGGAGAAAATTGATATATGTGCAGTAATGGAAACCTGGTTTAAGGCTCCAGAGAGCACCCCAGCACTACCAGGCTACAACTCATACCAAACATTTTGGCCACAAAACCCAGACCAAAATACAAAAGGCGGGGGCATATCCATTTTCATCAAGGATACCCAGACCTCCAGGTTAGTGGCACAGCACAATGCTTCAGAGATAATCCACGTGCAACTAACGACGGGCAAAACTGCAGTTCAAATTGTAGCTTTCTACAGATCACCCAGCATATCCCAGGACCCCCATTCCGCATTTCTGGAAACACTGGGAAACAAAATGGTCCTACCAAACACCCTGATATTGGGTGATTTCAATTACCCAAACATTAACTGGGAGAACTACTCAAGTACTAACTCCCTTGCACTACATTTCCTAGAATTTATAAACTCAAATGCCATGGATCAACTGGTCAACACCCCCACCAGAGGTGACAACATATTAGACCTTGTCATCACCAACATGGGCGACCGGTGTTCCACACCGGAGGTCAACCCCTCACTGGTTAGATCTGACCATAAACTAATCACTCTGGATATCCACATTCCGCCCCCACCCCCGGTCAAAGAAACCACCTTGAAAAACTTTTCAAAAGCAAACTTCACGTTACTTAAGACTGAGGTGGAAAGTTTCAAAGCTCCCATGCTAAAGGATAATGATGTCCAAGCTGCAAAATCCTTTACTAATGCACTCTACGGGCATCTACAAGAATGCATGGATCATGCTATCCCAAGCAAAACCAAGACTCACTCCTTCAAGAAAAGGAAACCAGTCTGGTGGACCCCTGTCATAAACAAGCTATACAACAGAAGGAGGAAACTAGTACAGAAAAGAGTAAAATCCCAAAAAGGGAAGACATCCCTGATCACTATCAACAAGAAACTATGATCCCTCATAAAATCATCCAAGGCTAGCTTCGAAAGACAAATTGCCAAGGACTCCAAATATAACCACAAGGCATTCTTTAGCTATGTCAAGAATCTAAGTGGCAATTCTCAGATCTGCTCAGAGTTAGTGCAGAATGGCACAAAATTCACTGAACCAATCGATATAGCCAATATCCTGGCAGACAGGTTTGGTGCAAACTTCACACCCCTCTCAACCCAAAAGGGCCCATAACTATACCAGAAGAATGTAATGCTCCAGAAATCACAGACACTCAGGTTAAAACAGCCCTCTCCAAGGCCAACAACACAGCATCAATGGGACCAGACTGTGTCCCAGGCTGCATCCTACATAAGCTCAAAAATGAACTAACCCCTCACCTAAACACACTGTTCAAACTCAGCCTCTCCACAGGCTATGTGCCCATAGAGTGGCACACAGCAACGGTTATTCCACTCCACAAAGGTGGAGCCAAAACAGACTCCGGGAACTATCACCCTATAAGCCTGACTAGCTTGGTCTGCAAGGCTATGGAGTGCATCATCATGGATCTCATTAACAGTGACATTGGGAACCTCCAAACACTGGTCCCTACCCAGTTCAACTTTGTTAAGGGAAGATCATGCCTCCTAAACCTGGTGGACTTTTTTGAGACAGTTAGGAATGGCTATAGATGAGGGAAAAGTGGTCCACACAGTCTACCTAGACCTTGCAAAGGCCTTTGACACCATTCCCCATTCAGGTATTATGGACAAGCTCACCAGCCTGAACATAAACCCCTACGTCATGAGATGGTTTGCCAAATGGCTCAAGGACAGAACCCACATGGTAAGAGTTGCAGGAGCTAGGTCTGACTCTAAATCAGATACAAGTGGCATTCCCCAGGGCTCAGTCCTAGGACCCCTCCTGTTTGGCATATACTTCTCAGAGGTACAGGCAAGCACAGGAGGACTATGGCTGACCAATTTGCAGACAACTGCAGACCAGGGGCTATAATTGACTCTCCGGCTGACACAGACATCCTCCAAAAGGGTCTCACTGAGACAGATACCTGGTGTCAAAATCATGGCCTCAAGCTAAATGCCAAAAAGTGCATAGTCACCCCCTTTGGAAAAAACAGAGTACCCACAAACTACCACATAGGTGGTAGCCCCCTAAATATGGAAGATGTAATAAGGGATCTGGGGACCCAAGGAGATAGTAACCTCTCCTTTGTTAATCACATTGCCAAAGTGGTTAGAAAATCCTTCTATGTGGCCCACCTAATCACAAAACGGTTTGCATCCAGATCAAAAGTGGTCATTGTGCCCCTCTACACATCACTCATCAGACCCATCATAGAGTATAATGCCCCATTTGGGATGTACCTTACAAGCCACCTGCAAAAGCTAGAAAGACCACAGAAGTACCTCACCAAGAGGATCACTGGCCTCAAACAGATGCCCTATGCAGCTCGACTAAAGAAACTCCAGCTGTACTCGGTTGCATGCTGCCTACTCAGAGGTGATCTCTGCCTGACATACAAGGCCATGTCCAACCCAGAATTGATGGACATGCTCCACCTAAAGAAAACCATATCCCTTCGAGCCACATGCTCTAGGGATCTAAACCTCCCCACAACAATAAATAGGATGTGCTGGAGGGATAGATTCCTGTCCCAGAGACTTCCCATACTCTGGAACAAGATTCCAATCTACATTAGGCAGAACTCCTCACTAACCCTCTTCAAGAGAAAACTTGCCGAGTGGATGGGAAACAGAAAGTTTACCCCGGGGATCACTTCAATGGCTCTGCTTGACAGAGGCACAGGGAACTAATTAATGTAAGGGGATGGTGAAAGCCAACACATTCTGGCTAGGCTTATAAGTGCCTTCAGGCAGATAGCCTAGTACCTACCTATGAACCTATGAACCTATGAACCTATGAACCTATGTGTTATGTTTGCGTTGCTTCCATTTCCTCAACAACAGTCTCTCATATATAGAGTGAATGCGCCTTTCATAGTTTTACAAAATCAGCACATCTTTTTTTATCTTGTCCTTCTCTTTCAGCTCTTAATTTATTATTTCTTCATCTGTTCTCTCCGGTGTGGATAAACAAGGTATCTTGCTCCTGAATGAGTGTTTGAGCAGCAGACAGATAAATCTTCAACAGCAGGGTCACTATGTGTAATTTAATTCTTTATGTTGTTCGCATATAGTTCACATACCATGTCCAGTAGATGCCTCTTGTACTGGCTATCCTTATGACTTTGTTCTCATTGTACAGGAAGCATTCCAATCAATGGTTTCTGTCCAGAGTAGAGTCACTTTTCTAACATTTTATTCCTTGGCAAACACAGAACTTGTTAAGCTAATTGGTTAAATTTGGACAATTGTCAGTAATCACTGAATGCAGCATGACAGCATTGCAAAGGTAGCAAAAGCATATATATATATATATATATATATATATATATATATATATATATATATATATATATGTCTTATTTAAGTGATCGAAGTTTAGAACTTTGAATTTCATATGGCCAAAATCATATGATCGAAGTTTTAAAACTTCGAACACTTAAACGGAGATCTCCATACAGCGCAGAATGGGAATATTCCCTTTTCCTCACTGTAGTGTGATCTTGGAGTTGGTATATTTTAATAGCGGGGGTGTGGGGGGTGTAGGGGGGCTTGCCCCCCTGCATATATGTGTTTTAATTGTTTTTTTTTTCTTTTTTTAATGTTCAAAATTATTGTCGACACCTGAAACACAGTGTTGGTAGCACACTTGGAAGATAGAAACAGTAAACCAAATCACTGTATGCACTCGTAAAACGGTCAGGAACCAAAAGTAATACTTCCACAGTAAAACACAATATGGATGCCAGTTGTAAGGTCAAACCCAATACGAATGAAATAAAAAGTCTCTCTTGAACCAAGATGAGTCACTTGAAACTGTTAAAAAACTGTTAAAATTTTAAAACGTTTATTTTCCAAACAAAGAGTTAAGCGCTTTCACTCGTCCACAACGAGCTTCCTCAGAACAATTTGATTAACATTCATTCATTACTTAAATACACTAAATTGGCGCCAAATGCCAAATACTTAAAGCTGTAGTGCACTGTACCTGATTTAAAATACAAAAGTATTATTTATCTATGTAGTTTTCACTCTTGTATATTTAAACATGAAACCATCAAAGCATTCTTTTAAAATATCATGCTTTAAATAATGGATAGAGGTTACACTTTAGTTCCTAATAATATTCCTTTTAAAATGTATAAAAAGTTGCCTGTTACTAACTAGATACATACATATCCCAAGTGTTGCAACTATACCTACTAATTTCCAAGACTGTATGTAAGCTGTCAATACTAATATGATCTTATGAATACTACTAATAAGTGTTCATATTTTATTAGTCGATAGCACTGATATAAGATCTTATTAACACCAAACAAGTACAGCAATATAATTGTGGCTACTGCTACACTAACTTTTAGCTATCAAAAGTGGCTTAACTGTAATGTAGTCATTTAAACCAGGCCATGTCATCGCATCTGTGTATATTTGCCACCAATATTCTTTATATGCCAACTGATTTTTTATATTGCCTCCTCTAGGGTTGTGCCTAATTCTTTCTAAAATGGCAAATTTGAAATCATGATCTATACCCGCATCATTTATATGTTTAAATAGGGCATTTCTCCCATCCTTAGTTCTAATACTATATATGTGCGAGTATATCCTTGTATAGTGCAGTATGGACCTTTTTCAAACCAAATTAAAAACATATTAATTAGGAATTGGCAAATAATAACTATGGATGAAGAGGCACAAGCAATATTGGGACCTAAACCGAATTTTGTGTACAAGATGGGAAAGAACTTGAAATATCTGCTTGAGAATAGTCCTATAAGTGAATTAAACAATGAGAAACACACTAGCAAATGTGGGGCTTGTGGACAGTGCAAACACATTTGTGAAGACAGGACAATTATTCTTGAAAATTATAATAAAACTATAGTTAGACCTGTACAAGGTAACTGTTCAACGAGTATGTTGATCTATTTGGCTAAATGTAATACATGTCCTGCGTTTTATATTGGCAGGACGGAAAGACTGTTTAAGAAAAGGATATACTCCATTATTTAAAGCATGATATTTTAAAAGAATGCTTTGATGGTTTCATGTTTAAATATACAAGAGTGAAAACTACATAGATAAATAATACTTTTGTATTTTAAATCAGGTACAGTGCACTACAGCTTTAAGTATTTGGCATTTGGCGCCAATTTAGTGTATTTAAGTAATGAATGAATGTTAATCAAATTGTTCTGAGGAAGCTCGTTGTGGACGAGTGAAAGCGCTTAACTCTTTGTTTGGAAAATAAACGTTTTAAAATTTTAACAGTTTTTTAACAGTTTCAAGTGACTCATCTTGGTTCAAGAGAGACTTTTTATTTCATTCGTATTGGGTTTGACCTTACAACTGGCATCCATATTGTGTTTTACTGTGGAAGTATTACTTTTGGTTCCTGACCGTTTTACGAGTGCATACAGTGATTTGGTTTACTGTTTCTATCTTCCAAATGTTCAAAATTATAAAACTTCGATCATGTGGTCCTGATCATATGAGTTTGTAGTTTTGTAATTTCGATCATTCAACGTAGATCCCTATATATATATATATATATATATTTTTTTTTTTTTGCATTCCTCCCCTGATCCTTCAGTCCCTGAACTCATTCAGACCCAGATTCCCTAAATGCCACTTCCCAGGTATCCCAAATTGACCTGTCACCTGGTGGGTCCCAACATCTCAAGAAGACAACCTATTTGCAACTCTTGTTTAGCCACCATTGTCATGACAATTGGTCATATCTCCTAGCTATTGCATTGTGCCTCCCCCCTAATTAATCTGAGATGTCTTGTAGTAATTCTTGTCTCTACCAGAGGTTTCCCAGGCATCATGTTTCCCAAAACTCTCCTCAGGATAGGAGAGCTGCATAGCTCTTAAATTTCCATCTCTTGAATGTTGTACCCTACCTGTTACAAAGTGGAACGAATAGACAAAAATGTGGAACAGTTACTAACAGCTTACTTACAACTTCATTTAGTAACCTCATGGAATGATTAAAATGTGTTAGTTCAGCAAAACAGCTTTTTGTAAGTAGAAAGTAAAAGGTATATTTCATTATTATTTACCATGGATGTTCCTAAAACTGAATGTGCGACTGAGTTCTTCAATGTGGAACTGAAAAGAACATGGACTTTTTAACATTCCTCATAATGAGGTACACTTGAGAGGTGTGGAGAGCTGCTTCATTCTCTCCTGCCAGCCATACTTGAGGCTTGATTCCATTCCTAAAGGTCATTGTTGATACAATTGGGCACACTATCTCTCTGCACCACGAGGAGGCAAAAAGATAGCATTGTCAAGGAATAAGTTAAGACAGAATGATAAACTTAACAGAGAATCATGTAGTTAGTTCACTTTTACTAGACTGAAGCATATTCATGGTTTCCTTTAGGAACACATGGTAGTTAGATTACTTTCGGAAGGATTGTTTGCAATTGGGTCCCACTGGAAATAGGCATTTGGGTCTAAATATAAGAAAAACAATGAAACTTTTTTTAGATCAACCCCTAAGTAGCCTAGATTAAGTTCAGGAGTTGCAATCAATATGAAGTTTCCTTTATGAACTCATGGAGGCGCAATATAAAATATTTAGGTTTTCACAGTATAAATTTTCAGAACAACTATGATGTTATAATTGTGACCAAAAAATAAAAAATGTCTCAGCGACAATAATCCCTCACTGCTATTGAATGATTACCAAGGATGCCACAAAAACAGGGAAAAGTGCAGTTCTGTTTTTTCCCTGTCTTCACAATAACTTTAATATTGTTGAATTATCTAGCAGTGAACCCTTTATGTCACATACAGTAGACCTAACTTACACCTTCTGCTTCATACATACATTTGCATGCAGAACTAAACTATACAACTATATAATTATTTCCACTGGCTCAAACTTTTATACCAGGCATAGTCTAAAAATAGTTAGATAGCATAATATGACTTCTTCCAAGTTGTACATGCTCAAATGGTGTGATATGATTATGATTTCAAATGCCTAAGAAATTCATTTTATCCTGTTTTTAATTAAATTAAAATAAAATAAAATAAAATAAAATAATGTAAACACAGATGACTGTTATGTTCAGGATATAAGCCAATGAAAATGAGTTAGCAGTGCTGAACATAACCAAGAGTTTTACAGTTAAATTATTTTTGGCTGGCCATAGCCCCCCTGGAACTGGGGCCCCAGGCAGCTACTCAAGTCACCTCTGTTATAATAGCTGTCAAATAGTAGAAACAGAATAGACTCAGAAAACTATAGACCTAGTAGTCTGATAAACTTTAATGTTAGGGAATGTAATAAAACCATTGCTAAAAGAATATATTTACTGATTACTTCAAAACTGACTCCAGTGTCTGATTCACCAAATATGCACATGACTACAAACTTGGGAGCATTGTCCTTAACCCTACTAACAGCAGTTCTCCTCCAAAGCACTTAGTGTTAGAGTGTGCTCAACAATACACTAAGGTTGAAAGTAACTTTGCTACAAATATGCAACATAAATAAGGTATAAGATAAAGCTTGCTTAAATGTAGAAATAGAGTTTAGCAATATGTGATCAGCATCCATACTAAATGACCATGGCTTGGAAAATAAGGAATTTGCTGAATGGACATTATTTCCTTACAAACAGGATGTATGCAAGAGCAAAAATGCAAAATCTGCTTTTAAAGAAGACTGTGACAATCTGTTTCCTTAAAGGCATGTTTTTCTGCATATAAAAATAATGGATACAATATGTTTCCTTAAACAACAGGACATGTTTCTGCATATGACACAATATGTTTCCTTAAACAACAGGACATGTTTCTGCATATAAAAATAATGGACACAATGTTTCCTTAAACAACAGGACATGTTTATGACACTGTTACAATCTGTTTCCTTGGCACAAGAACAGATGTTCTTATACAAAAGACAAAAAACAGGATGTTCACACTGTCAGAAAAGCTGAAGTCAGCAGTTTGCATCAGCATCTGCAACAATCAATATTGTTTCTACAGGATGAGCAATTTTCCAAAATAGAATACCAAGAGGAAATGTATATGTGTGTGCATGACTAAAATTGTATATAAAGATCTGTATGAATCCAGTTATGTTAGGGGTATTTATAGAGACACATTTGTCTCCAGGTAAATGTTATATCTCTCACATCATCTGTACTATATGAGAAGTAAAGTGGAACAGTACTTTAAGCTGCAACGTTAGTCCGTTTGGTTTATTATAAAACGTTATTTGTTACTGCTTTAAGTTGATGCTGCAAAGTATATTCTCTCATCAGTGTATATTCTGCAAGTTTCTGTATGCAACAGACTGTGAATGCAAATATAACCAGACTTTGATTTTAGCAGAATCCAGCCAGCAAGACTGAGTGTCTTAAGAAGACTTCAAATCCATCACAGTAAACAGCACCATATAATTTTTCAATGGCAAGCTAGCCTGCATTCGAACACAGAAGGAGTGGTAAGCCCTGCAGAGGGTCACTTCAGTTAAATTGCAGTAACTAACATTTGTACGTATGTGTAAATCCTAAACAGAAGTATTCCAGTTTATGCAGCTTGCAGTAGTAAAGTTTTTTAGATGTCTACATTCGGAGTGAGACTGAAGTTCAAGTCGCAGTGCCATAACTTCTCTAAGAAAAGGTGGACATCTACTAGCACAGCAGTCCGCTGCCTGTTGTGCTTCACCAGCTTCTCAAGTGACTTTGAAAAATTTCCAGCCATCTGCAACAACAGCCTGATCACCTGTTTTCTTGCTCACTGGTAAGACTTTTTTCTGCATCACATTTTTGTTAGTATGGATGATATCAGGAAGAATTCTAGCAAATGTAAGCCAAGTTTTACTCTTAATGTAGCAGAACAACCAGATAAAATATGGAGTAAATTGCAATGTTGGTATACACAACACATTAGTAAGTGTAAAACCTTGTTAGGGCAATTGACATACAGGCATTATGTAAGTGAATTGTAACATTTGATTGGTATTTGCAACAAAAAAATGAAGTATATCATAGTAAATGTTTATTGTGTGATTCAAGGGAAACTGCATTTTGTGTAATATGCCATAAAAAAGTCCTGCATGATATTGCTAAAAAAATAGACTGTGTAGACAGATCTGTTCATGATAAAGAATTAATTAAGGGTACACAGTTTTCATTATATCCAGATGTAAAGCAGTTATGTCCTGTCAGTACATTAATCTCTGAATTACAACAGCAGTCAAATCTGTTATTGACATAGTCCCCTGTAGATCTTTTAACTCCCTTTAAAAATTATGTACAAGCATGGAATGATGCCACGGCTACACATACAGATGAGGACAGAAACAAAGCTTATGATACATTGACAGAAGAATTTAATACATTTTTAAAAGAGAAACAAAGTGAGATTAAAACATTCAGAAATGACATCCAAGATCTTTGTCAAAAGTGCATAGGAACCCTGCAATCCACAGAGAAATCCAATAACATGTATCACACATCCCTTAAACACTTACAGGTAGAAATGACAGACCTTAGACAGCGTCTGAAGGAAAAGGAAGAAGAATTAGATGAATTAACAGAGACTAACCACCAAAATACTATTTTGATATCCCAGCTTAAGGAAGAGTTAAAAAACACAAAACCAGTCCAAATTATAGAACAGGGACAGGGAACCACTACAGATTTATATACACAGTCTAGATTATTACAGAGTTTACCACAGTGGAATGATAAAAAAAGGCATATTTTATAACATGCTTACATTTGAAGAATGGGGTGGCATATACAGCAGGATCTGATATATGGACAGATGCATTACTTAGATGTTTCTGGATTTTCATTCCCAAATGTTTTAAAACTTTCATTCAATTAAAACAAGATGATTATCAGTTAAACACTAAAGTAGGACGTATGACAGCTGTTTTAATGGCATTTACACAAGGGCAGCCTCTCACCGCCAAATTATTAGATAATTTTAAAATTACTATCACAGATAAATTAATGGAATAAAGTAAACATTTTAGACTTGCATTTCAAATCATATATCAAAAAACAGACAGAGACATGGGAAAAAGAGACATACTAAAACAGTTATTACATTGCTTCTTAGAACAAGTCAAAGGGGTTCCAGGGGATATTAAATGTATCTACGAAGAAAATTCTGATACCCTCACTGATTTGGTACAAAAACTAATGAGGGGACGGACTATGGCTGATGATGGGACATTATACTCACACCATCTCTTTGCATTTGAAGATAATAGTGAGCCATTTGAAGTAATTGGTGAGGTAAAAAATGGGAAGGCAAAGGTGGAGTGACCAACCACCAGCAGAAAGAGCTGTGTCAGCACCACCAGCTCCTGCCTCTATGTCTGTAGTACTAGGATCAAGCACAGGTAATGAGCAAAAGGCACCGACATGCTTCTTTTGTAAAAAATAGGACATGTTTCATAGTTTCATAGTTTCATAGTATAGTTTCATAGTATAGTACTAGGCTATCTGCCCTGGGGCATTTGTAAGCCTAGCCATAGTGATGTGGCTTTTGCCACCCCTTGAAATGGTACAAAAATGTACAGAATAAATCTAGAATACTGTGCCTGTGTCTAGTAGTGGCACAATGAAGGTCCCCTTATATAATAGAATTAGTTTACTGTGCCCCTGTCTAGCAGTGACACAGATGTGACCCCTGGGGTAAACTTACGATCTCCCATCCACTCATCAAGATTTCTCTTGAAGAGAGTCAGTGAGGGGCTCTGCCTAATACGACCTGGGATCCTGTTCCAAAGCATGGGAAGCCTCTGGGTTATGAATCTATCCCTCCAGCATGTCCTATTCATACTTGTGCCGAGGTTTAAGTCTTTAGCTCTCGTGGTCCTGATGGATTTGGATTTTTTGAGGTGGAGCATGTCCATCAGATCCTGATTGGACATGGCCTTGTATGTCAGGCAGAGACCACCTCTGAGCAGGCGGTATGCTACTGAATAGAGCTGAGGTTTTTTTAGTCTGGCAGAATAAGACATATGTTGGAGACCCTTGATCCTTTTGGAGAGGTACTTTTGTGGTCTCTCCAGCTGTTGCAAATGCCGAGTGAGGTACATACCAAATGGGGCATTGTACTCAATCATGGGTCTGATGAGGGAGGAATATAGGGGTACAATGACATCCTTGGATCTGGATGTGAATCCCTTCATGATGAGGTGTGCAAGGTAGAATGTTTTTCTAACCACTTTGGCAACGTGGGTGTCAAATGAGAGGTCGCTGTCTACTTGGGTCCCTAGGTCTCTGATTACTTTTTCCGTACTCAGTGGGTTGCTGTCTATGTGATAATTTGTGGGTACTTTGTTTTTTCCGAAAGGGATGACTATACATTTTTTGGCATTTAGTTTTAGGCCATGACTACGGCACCAGTTGTCCGTTTCAGTGAGGCCTTTTTGTAGGATGTGTGTGTCTGCTGGTGTATCGACTATGGCACCTAGTTTGCAGTCATCTGCGAACTTTGTCAGCCACAGCCCTCCCATGTTTGCTTTAACATCTGAGAAATAAATGCCGAACAAGAGGGGTCCCAGGACAGATCCCTGTGGGACACCACTTGTGACTGGCTTTGAGTCTGACATTGCTCCAGCGATTTTAACTTTATGGGTTCTGTCCTTTAGCCAGTTTGCAACCCATCTAGTGACATAAGGGTTTACTTTTAAGCTGTTTCGCTTATCTATGATGCCTGAGTGGGGTATTGTGTCGAAGGCCTTAGCCAAGTCCAGGTATGCTGTATGGACTGCTTTGCCCTCATCAATGGCTCTAGTGACTGTTTTGAAAAAGTCAACCAGGTTTAAAAGGCAGGATCTGCCCTTTACAAAGCCGAACTGGGTGGGGTCAAGTGTCTGTAGGTCCCCTATGTCTCTGCTTATGAGTTCCATAATGATTCTTTCCATAGCTTTGCAGACCAGGCTAGTTAAGCTTATGGGGGCGGTAGTTTCCAGGGTCTGTAGAGGCACCCCCCTTGTGGAGTGGGACCACTGTTGCTGTACGCCAGTGTTCAGGTACATATCCTGAAGTAAGGCTAAGGTTAAATAGCATTTTTATGTGTGGGTTTAGCTTCTCTTGGAGTTCACGTAACACGCACCCCGGGATACCGTCAGGTCCCATTGATGCTCTGTTTTTTGCTTTGTTTAGGGCAGTTCTCACTTGGACATCTGAGATGACAGGGAGATTATGTTATGTTAGGCAAAATTGTGATCATTACAAAGCCTGACGCAAAAAGAAGGAAGAACAGGGGGTGCTTCCAAAAAGAGAGCAAACAAATTTACAAGAAAAGTAAGAAAAGCCGGATTATGTACAAAAACCTTACAATATTGGTAAAGACAATTATAAGAGCCATCAATATACAGGAAAAGGGGAAGTATGCATGGTAGATTTTCAAACAGTTTCACATGTAAATCTGAAACATTTGATAGAACAGGCAGAAGGAATAGCTAGGCAACAGTTAAAAAAAAGACATTGAAAAACCTAAATATGTTGATCATTCAGACACAGAGGAAGATGACAAGCAAAAACATGAGGTGTGTCATATTGCATTTGATAATAAAGGAGAGAATGAGTGGATTTCCTTACAATAGGGATGTGCCCCCCCTACTCTGGTATCTTTCCTGACTACCTTTAAAAAGGGTCGAGATGAACGACCACTGATTGATATTTGGGTAGAGGGGTCACTGTGGAAAAATGTCTTAATAGACACAGGAGCAGCAGTATCTGTCACAAATAGACAGTTACCAGCAAATCCTAAAAAAAGGTTTGTATTTCAGCATTTAATGGCACAGGATGCTATGCAGTGAGTAGCCAAAATGTGGACATAAAGTTTAGTCAAGGGGAACAGATATGGAAGGGTGCATTTTTAATGCATCCATCTTGCACAAATACCATTATTGGTATGGATATTCTAGGGCCTTTAGGCATAGTAATTGATTTACCTAATGAAATTCTGTGGATGGGAGACAAACAAGAAAGAGCGAAAGAGCAAAATACAGGTTGCTATGCAATCTCTCTACCTGACAAACCTGAAAAGCCTACAGGCTATGTAAATGCAGACAGTGAGGATGTATGGAAGCATTTACAACAGCAATTCCCAAATCTGTGGTCCAAGGGTCTCAGTGATTGTGGGAAACTAGAAAGCCCAGTAGGGATAGGAAGTGATCAGGACTATATACCACCTTTTCAAAAACAATATCCTATTCCTAGGGAAACAGAAGAACATATGGAAAAATGTATTGCAGAATGGGAAAAAGAAGGGATTATACAAAAGGGCACCAGTCCTACAAATTCACCAATCTGGCTAGTTAAGAAAAAAGATGGTAGTTATCATCTTGTTATTGATTTACAGAAGGTTAATCAATATACTACTCCTAGAGCACATTTGATTCTAGGAGTCTCAGAGTTGGCTGCACATATTAAGCCACAAAGTAAGTGGTTTACAGTAATAGATTTAGCAAATGGCTTTCTTGCAGTACCACTCAGGAAAAAAGATTGACCAAAATTTGCCTTTACATTTAAAAACAAGCAATATGTCATGACAAGGTTACCACAAGGGTTTCATAACAGTCCAGTTATTTCTCATCAGACAGTAGGATCCATTCTACAACATTTGGAAAAGGATGATGCAGTAATACATTACACTGACGATATTTTAATTCACAAGACAATAGAGGAGCATGTACAGCTTCTTAAGGAAGTTTTTCATACTCTACAGCAAGCAGGGTTTAAGGTTAAAAGTGAAAAAATTCAGTTTATGACACAAAAAGTTAAGTTTCTAGGTACTATTATAAAACCAACAGGAAGGTCCCCTTGCCCTATATGTGTACAAGGCATTTTACAAATGGAAAAGCCACTGACTATAGCAGACTTACATAAATTCATGGGAATCATGAATTACAATAGGGAATTTATAGAGGATTATGCAGCCGTGGCTGCTCCCCTATACAAAATGTTACAGGAACAAAAAAACTCCACCTTTTTAGAGTGGGGATCACATGAAGAGGAGGCATTTTCACAAATAAAAGTAAAACTAGCACAAGCTACAGAATTAATAGCACCCACACCAAGGTTACCATTTGTGTTACAAGCAGCAGCAGGAAAAAAAAAAACACTGTCTGTGGTACTACTACAGGAATGGCCACATGGTAGCAACAACAGAACGGAAAAAACATTACGCCCAGTCACTTTATTTAGTAGGAAGATGACTCCAGTGGAACTGGGCTACCATCCATGTATACAGCAGTTTATTAGCCATTTACTGGGGTATTAAACAAACTGAATATTTGACTGTATTTTTCAGCATTATAGTACAAACACCACATCAAGCAGTAAAAACTCTGATAGACAATTTTGAAATGAATCAAATTACAGATAGTATTAGTCAGGCAGTCTTTGCAAAATGGATGGCACTTTTTGGAATTAAAACTGTTACTATACAGACAGAGGACAAATACTATTTGTCAAACCACATGGGATATGAAGGAAAACAGCATAACTGTTTAGAAAAGATAATGTTACCTGAGGTGCAATTTTTAGCATCTGATTTTGATCACTTTAAGCCATCCATCTTTGTGGATGGAGCATGATATTGGGACCAAGGCAGATACTGGACAGGATTTGCCATAGTTCCAGAGACTCCACAGCTGGGTTCTCCTGAACTAAACAAGTTACCAGGGCATATGTCAGCTCAAAGAGCTGAACTGGAGGCAGTACTCTATGTGCTAAAATATTACAATCCTATTAACATTTTTTCAGATAGTGCTTACGTAGTAAATTCTTTAAGACTGCATATGGAAACCTGGCTAAGACGAGGATTTGTGGACAGTGTAGCTAAACCATTATGGCCGGCTGAATTATTAAAAGACATATATAAAGTTATAACAATGTCAAAACAACAAGGACAGTATAGCATCTTAACAGTAAAAGTACATCAAAAGCCAACCAGTGAAACTTACAGGTTAAATGTGTTAGCTGATACTTTGGCAAAACAAGCAGCACAAAATGGAAAAGAACTTCCAGAATATGAGTATGCCAGTGTAGAAGTTAGTGTCTTAAAAGAGCTAGATAAAGAGTCAATAGAGAAAGACCTTGTAAATATACAAAAACAACAGGGCTTAAAAGAAGAAACCGAAAAATGCAGATTAGCAGGTATACCACCAAAGGAGTACTATGCATACACCACCTCCAAAGGGTTACAGTTGCCATATGTACCATTTCAGTTGGCACGCCAGTTGGTCAAGTTAAATCACCAAATACTGGGCCATATAGGAACTGATAAGTTATGGGCAGTTGTAAAAGAAAAGTATTGGAACCCAAATTTAAAAAAGGTCTGCAAACTGATTATAGAAGAATGTTTAATCTGTCTGCAGGTAAATGCTAAAAGCAAAAGGCCTCAGTTATATCAAGTACAGCCAGCGGATGGACCATGGTATGCAGTTCAAATAGATTATGCAGGTCTATTACCAACAACAAAGGGAGGTTACAGGTATCTACTAGTAGTAGTGGACGTCTTTTCAAAATGGGTAGAAACAATTCCTACCAAAACCATGACAGCAAAGGCAACAGCAGAAGCCTTATGGAAAAATATTTTCTGTCATTGGGGATGACCACGGGTCATAGAGTCAGACAATGGCCCACAGTTTGGTAGTGATCTCATTAAACAAATATGTAATTTGTTAGGCATACAGCAAAGGTTTCATGTACCATACTATCCACAATCTAATGGCATTGTAGAACGTATGAATCAGACGTTAAAAGAACGTCTAAAAAAGGCATGCTTGGAAAAGGGCAATACATGGGTACATCATCTGCCTGGTATTTTAATGGGCATTTGAGCAATACCAAACAGCAAAACAGGTATTTCCCCATATGAAATAATGATAGGCCGCAAAATGTCCATACAATTACCATTTGACCCAGTTTTACCTAATGGTAGGCCCATGCTAGAAATCAGCAAACATCAGGAATGGCTAAAACAATTTACTAGTATATGTGACTATAATGCAAGGGAGCAAGCATTCCATCTATGGAAAAAGGTGCCAATATTACCAGCTGAAGAAAACCTTCCCTGTGGAACCAAAGTATTGATAAAAACATTCCAAATGGAAGGACCATGGGCTAGCAATTGGCAAGGCCCTTTTGAAGTAGTGGAACAAATTGGACCATTAGTGTACAAAATCAAAGGAAAAAAGAAAAACAGAACAATGTTGGTACATAAAGATCAACTAAGAATGATCAAAAATAGCGAGCAATGTAAATCTGATTAAATGTATTCTCTTGTAGGTTTCCAAACAGAGAAAACCATAATGAAATTGACATGGTTTAAAGTGCATCCTTTTGGAAATCCATTTTCGGATGACCAAAGGCAAAATGATTCAACAATGGAATTTCTATTTAAAGGATGTTTTTTAAATTGATAATAGCTATCATACTAACTATTATTGTATTGCTTAGTATTAAATTATACTTACAACCTGTTAATCAAACTGTAAAGTTACATAAGAGAGAGAGTGAGTAAAGAAATGTGGAAAAATGAACAAGATTGGTCACCATCTTTTAACACTTTTTTAGCAAGACAGTGTTGGTATGCAAAAAGCATGAATGTTTCTAATTGTTGGGTATGTAGTTTAATACCAAAAATAGCAGGGGTAATGTCTCTAATACCTATTCCACTAAATTCTCTTAGTAGTTGGAGAGTATTAATAAATGAAACAGGAGATCAAGTCATAAATGTACAATTACGTATAGCAAGAGTACAGTTATCTGCAATAGTGCAGGGGATCACATGTTTTCAACAAAATGGAACTTTTCCATTGGGTAATAGCAATTGTATTCAAACAATTGAAATGATAAATTTTCACAACCACATACCAGTACGTGGAGTATTTTCTCATGGTTTTCCTATTTTAATACCAATTAAGGGTCAGTTAATATTAAGTGACACAGCAGTATTTCATTTTTCACAAAATGATAAAAATGAGTGTAAAACCAATATTACATGTTGGCGAAGTAAAACAGATAAAAACTTTACAGTTGTACATGATAAAACTCCTACTATGGGGCAAGTAAATGGCAGTCTGGTAAATAGCGGTGTTACTCTATCAGATGGGTTATATTACATCTGTGGTAAATATACTTATAAATGGTTACCAAAGGGATGGGATGGCACCTGTTATATAGGATTAGTGGTACCAGCAATGCATCATGTAAAAGAGTTACCAAAAGGAAGCATTAGAAATGCAAAAACGAAAAGGGATATATTACCTGTGATTGAAAGTCCAGAAAATCCAGTAGACACCTTAGATACAGCACGTATATATCATCAAAATCTTGATTATATTAAATTAAAATATATGGATTTAGGAGATGATGTAATCTCTGGAGCAGGTATTTTCCCTTGGTAAGGGGCTGCAAAAGCCATCTGGGAGCTGAGAAAACTATCTAAACTAGTTGAGGTACTGGCAAATGCCACTTTCAATGCAGTCCTTGACATTACTGTTGAAATGACAACAATACGAACTATGGTTTTGCAAAATCGAATGGCATTAGATTACATATTAGCATCCCAAGGGGGTACATGTGCTTTAATAGGAGAACAATGTTGTACATTTATTCCAGACAAAACAGAATCTATAAAAGCACATTTAGAAGTGATTGCACAAGTGTCTCAACATACTAGAAAAAACTGGAATGATGATTGGAGTGAATGGTTTAGTAATCTATTTACAGGATGGACAGGAAAAATCACTGTATTTTTAATTTCTTTTATTGTTATTGTAATGCTTGGTTGCATATTATTTACATGTATTAAAGTCTGCTTAGCAAAAGCTAGTCAAGTTACTCTTGTTAATTGTCATAATGAAAAAGTATTATCAAATAATGCTGAATTTATTTCCCTAGTTTAAAATAAAAAAGAGGGAATTGTTAGAGTGTGCTCAACAATACACTACGGTTGAAAGTAACTTTGCTAAAAATATGCAACATAAATAAGGTATAAGATGAAGCTTGCTTAAATGTAGAAATAGAGTTTAGCAATATGTGATCAGCATCCATACTAAATGACCGTGGCTTGGAAAATAAGGAATCTGCTGAATGGACATTATTTCCTTACAAACAGAATGTATGCAAGAGCAAAAATGCAAAATCTGCTTTTAAAGAAGACTGTGACAATCTGTTTCCTTAAAAGCATGTTTTTCTGCATATAAAAATAATGGATACAATATGTTTCCTTAAACAACAGGACATGTTTCTGCATATAACATAATATGTTTCCTTAAACAACAGGACATGTTTCTGCATATAAAAATAATGGACATAATGTTTCCTTAAACAACAGGACATGTTTATGACACTGTTACAATCCGTTTCCTTGGCACAAGAACACAGATGTTCTTATACAAAAGACAAAAAACAGGATGTTCACACTGTCAGAAAAGCTGAAGTCAGCAGTTTGCGTCAACATCTGCAACAATCGAGAAGTAAAGTGGAACGGTACCTTAAGCTGCAACGTTAGTCTGTTTGGTTTATTATAAAAAGTTATTTGTTACTGCTCTAAGTTGATGCTGCAAAGTATATTCTCTCATCAGTGTGTATTCTGCAAGTTTCTGTATGCAACAGACTGTGAATGCAAATATAACCAGACTTTGATTTTAGCAGAATCCAGCCAGCAAGACTGAGTGTCTTAAGAAGACTTCAAATCCATCACAGTAAGCAGCACCATATATTTTTTCACTTAGTATACTAAAAGATGACAAAATAGAAAAAAAAGATATCAAAACAGAAAAAGATACTGGAGTCATTGTAGAGTGAGACTTTTTATTTGACAGCTGTTACCATCTACAAAACATATGGAGCTCCCCACCTCATCCTCTGAGCTGTTTTGGGACATACCAGGCAGGCAGATGCCCTCTTTATACAGATCTTATCAGACCAGTTATAGAATACTTTTTCCCTTTGCTATACTCCACTCATAAGGCATTATTACAGTGGGAGAAGATACACATATTCCTTACAAAGAGAATGAAAGAGTTTCAAAGTTTGTCTTAAAGCCCAGGACTACTGTGACTTTCTTTTTTCTCTATATCTCATCTCCTTCTTATAGAAGACATATGCCTAGCATACAGAACATTAATGGACTTTTTATTATGTGACACCCATTGCTTAAAATGCACCCTTGTGATATGAACACAAGGCTACTTGGTCTACATAACAATTAGTATCAACTGTACCATAGAGTAGTGTCAGTGACACAACAAGTAGCACACTCACCTTTGATGCAGAAGGCTGTGGGTTCTATTCCCACTCCAGGTAGATCAATTGCTGACACTACAGTACATCATAAAGGGTGCTGCACCCCTCAATGTGTTCAGATGAGAAATTAAACTGAGGCCCCATTTTCTTGAGTTGGTTTTAGCTGTGGTTGATGCCCTGGCCAAATTTCCCCTAATAGTATAAATACTACCTTGAACATCCCTTGAAAAGAGGCTACTAGCCCAGTGGGACTAACCTAGTCAACAAAGGATAAATAAATGAAACATGACAACTTCACAATTCATAATTCAAAAGCCTCCCAACTTATGAAATACATTTCCTCTGTTAATCAAAGTCAGACCATCATTCCATATTGTCAAGAAAGAACTGTATGATTACAGGGTCATCTACTTATTCTCATGTGGGTGTTCAGCTGAACAGTGTGTTAAAAGGAAAGAAACACAACAGACTCAGATTGAGCAGGTGATGTCAGACAGCTGTGATACATTTGTTAGAGTGCCTGACAAAAATATAATGTATCATACAGGTTCTATGACTCACCTGAACTTTAGTAAAGTATCTGACACTGTTTTATTGAAAGGGCTAATGAATACATTCTCCTTATTATGTAATGGGCTCCAGGACAGGCCCAAGAAACTGGCTGCCAGACCAACAGGTGATGCTCATTTTAAGTGGCACACACACTGAACAAAAAGAGGAGTATGAATTTAATATTACAGACTCAGCAGTGGGATCAGTGTTAATTAGTATCCATATAGTTGCATTTGCACTGGAAATAGAAGGAAAAATGCTTGTTTGTGAGCAACACAGAGATCTGCCATATAGAGGGCTAAGTCCCTAACTGCAGCCCAGACAACTTGAGTTCAATTAGCGGCTTCGGCTTCTGAGGTGCTGAGAGGGATGGATGGGTGTTCCTCTTCCAGAGGGAGAGGGCATTAATTTAAATGCTTCCTGAAGGGAGGCATGGCCCATAGATGAAATAGCCCTCAGATGGAGTAGACAAATGCAAAGGAGGAGGGTGGAGACAGTTGTAGGTCATTAAATAAAATAAATCCCCTCAGTAAAAGTAGTCATTGGCATGACCTCTGATCATGCCCTTAAGATACCCACTGGCCACAGCCCTGATTCAAAGAAAGTCTGGAATGGAAGGAAGAGCTGGAAGACCTGGAAATGGGCAGTGGGACTGGGACTGGAATGGCAAAAAAGTGTGAAGCAAAAAAGGGGGGGGGGATCTGTACTGGAACAAATACATTGACTGGAATTTGAATTATGAACAGGATTTGGAAAAGGATGAGGGAATATCCCCAAATCTCAGCTAGGGCATTCAGGATACTGGCATTCTGAAAAGAGCACTCAGCAGCAACTCACAGCAAGGTGATATACCCATAAGATCACATATAGCAAAGGACCTGGTATAATCATGGAAAAAGATCTGAAAAAAAAAATAACATAAGAAGACAGTAAGAATAATGAGCTATTGTACGCAGTACTTTAGAGAGATTCTAACAGAAGACAAAAGTGAGTGTAGTTGTTTCCCTTTAGAGTATGTTGCTGTGACCTCTTTACAGTATGCTGCTGTGACCTCATTTATATTGTATGGAATTGTGAAAGTTGCTACAAATGCATCAAAAGTACATACAAAAATGTATGCTGGAAGCAGTTCAAAACACGGCATAAATGGTGGCATGGTGGCCAAATCAAAGCTAAGAAAGGAGACTTGCTGGACTTTGACCAAAGAAGCTGTAGAAAATACCAAATGAGTTGATAGAAATCCTTTGAATCTATTCAAGCAGTACTGGGAGCCTAATCCTTGATTTAATCAAGGAATACCAGGAACCTTACTGTGGATGTGTTTGGGGTTGCAAGGCAGCTAGATCAGAGATGCAGTACCAAGCCGATGAACTGTAAGGAATATTGCATTTTGCTAAAAGTGGACTAACAAACAAAGTCATTGTAGATAACCAGAAATATGTTAAGGAAAATTCTGCTTGTTTTTTTTTTTTTAAGTTGAAAATGAACTTTGCTTTGACTTTTTTTGCAGTAAATAAACTACTCGAAACTATAGCAAAACACACCACCCAACGAATAAATGAACCACTGTGAAAAATAAGAAATACTATCCAAGTAATAAACGCAAACACAGTGGCACGAAGCACGATATAGTCATTCATACAAATAACTCTGCAAACTGAAAGCAAACAAAGCAGCTTTCAGCTTGGTTGATGCATACTAAATGACACCTTTTTTGTTGCATCACACTTTCACTCTGTAAGTGCATAAATATTTTGAATTAATTATCTCACTTGAAAGAAGAGAGAGAGGCTGTTTTTATTTATTCTGTGAGTGAGCTGCTGTGTTTTACAGGATACCCGGAAAGTAGTAGAACTCTGGTGCAAATCTGTGACCATATTTAATCACTCTTCAGGAGAGGTGGCTGCTTGCTGATAAATATTGTGTTAGTCTTCAGCAACAGAAGAAAAATAAAATAAAAAAATGAAAGAACACCCCACCACCAAAGAAGTCAAGTAAGGATGACATCAAAGCATGCACTGTTGCTTTAAGAGATATGCCAGCCAGGCTAATTTGGTCTGTTCTGATTAGGCTAACATTTTATCTTCACAGCTGACAGGAGACACACTCAAGGCTATATGGGCATGTAAATTACTGACTGTACGGGCTATAAAAAAATTCTGCTGGCTAGTTGTCTTCTGTAGTACAAGGAATTACATTTCATAACTGAATATTTAATTCAAGTAAAATGATAAGGACACAGATATCTGATCTAAGATATATTTTAAATGTGTAATTACAATCAGAAGTGAACAGTACCAGTAAAATAATAAATATTTAGCAGCTGATAAAATCATAAGCACACTTCTAAGTGATTTATATAAACTGACTTTTCAAAGTGATCCTAAAAGTACTGATACATTGTTTGTGCCAATTGAAAGCCTGCTAGCTAATGAAGCACATTTTAATACCAAGGTAAGTAAGTCTACAACTAAGAGTGCGCATATGTCTGTGAACACCTAAAAAGTATCAATATTTACAACAGTATAGTTTCTTTTAGATGTGAGAAAAGGGAGCACATTGCTAAACATTGTTTAACTAATAATGGGCATGATGTATGTAACAATAATGAGATTTCTAATCAACATTCTGGTAACAAAAATATAAATGTTACATGTATCAAAACTGTGACTTTTAATCAGCATGCTGAAAATGAAATTGTGCCATGGAATGGGATAAAAGATACTTAATGGATGGCACAGTGGTGCAGTGGTAGCTTAGCTGACTCACAGCAAGAGGTTCTTCAGTTTGATTCTCAGCCGGGGTGCCTTCTGTGTGGAATCTGCATGTCTTCCCTGCATTTGTGTGGGTTTTCTCCAGGTACTTATATTTCCTCCCACATCACAAAGACATATATCTAGAGCATTTCTCCCCGGCTCTCCACTGAAAATTGGCTTTGTTCCAAGTTGGACTTTCCTGGTAAACAAATGTTAAATAAATAAATAAACAAGTGACTGGTAGAATAGCATAATCGGTATATTGTCTCTGTCCCTCTACTAAGTACAAATGTTGACAATAAAAAAAAAAAATTGCTTTTTGCACCACCTGCAACTCCTTTCACCCTCTATCAACTTCACAATCGCTCTAGATTGTGAAGGATAAATATCCTAATTTCTAGCACCTCTTCTGGGTTCAGATGTCCACTGATACTTTCACCTATTATTGAGGTCCCATTTGAGTGAATATCCCTGGACATTGTATGTCTTTTCATAAAGTCTAGTAATGGCTACTAAAACATTCCAGTGATTATTGACTATGCCCCTAAGTTTCCCTGCAAAAAAGCCAATTTTAAGGCATTGGTCAGAGAACTAGTGTTATTTCTCTCCAGGGCAGGGATTCTCAAAGAAATACTGACATGGATTTGAACACCACTGTCTTACTATCCAAAAAGCAAAGTGGTTTCCAGTGAAACAAAGGAAACATCTATTAGCTTACTCCTTTTCAAACTTACATACCTTGAGATATTCACCCCTTGCTGTGAAACTTATGGTTACCATACCTTGTATAACCTAAGAGCACACTCTCAATTGAAGAACATTTTATAAATCCCAAGAGCCAAACTATGGTGTACTAATCAAAGCATATCTCTTCTAGCACCCAAACACTGGTAATCACTTTCATACTAGCTGAAAGGCACTTCTAACTACATCAAATTCAGTCCCTGGTGTAAAGCTTAATTACACCAAGCCTAGTGCAAATGTTCCACCATAGGTCATATCATGTCACAAGTGTCTTACCATTGCAAGATGCCGTTGCTCCGTTTCTGACAATCACTTCAACACTAATGCCTGAGTACTTCATGCTAGACTTTATAAAGACCATAACTGTCCCTACCAGTCTCCTATATCACCACTTTCTCCTCAGTTATTGGTAAGTAGCATTTCTTTACTTTGTTTATCCAATGACTCCCATAGTCATACTCCATCTTAACTGTTTGCTTCTCTCTGATGTAATGTTATCTAGTTGTGTTTTTTATGCTGTTGGATACGCATTGTACCTTTGTTTATATGAAAACGTATTTCTTTGTATTCATCTGAGTTGGACCTGAAATTGGTCATTTGTGATTAGTGCGATGGCCTGGTAAAAAAAAAATGCATAAATAAATAAACCACATTTACTTACAGAATAATGAGACAGCTGTACCAGTGTTTTAAAGTAAAGCAATTAAGAGCTTCAGTGTACCATATTCATAATGATTAGTTAGTGGACCATTTAAACTCTGAAATCCATGTTAAAGGCTATAGAACAAGATGGTGGCAACTAGGAGCAATTACTTCTCTATCTCATTTATGCTGTAAGAGATGCACCTCAAGTGTCAAAAGGATTTAATCCATTTGACTTACTGTATGATAGAGGGTCTATATTAAATCAGCGAATGCTGATTGATCAACCCTAGTTCACAGGGAAAAAAAATCGCTGTTCCACCAAAAAAAAAAAAAAAAAAAAAAAAACCCTTAAAACAGTATTTAATATGGACAGCTTCACCCCCCCCCCCACACCCTCCCTAATTAAATATACCAACTCTGAGATTGCACCACAGTGGAGGAAACAGCAAACTCCCAAAACCGGCCCAGTGATTTTTTTCCCTGAGAAAAAAATCGCTGTTCCGGGTTTTCGGGATTTTCAGTGTTCACTCAAATAGGGTCGATGAATCAGCGTTTACTTTTTTAAGTGTTTTCTGATTCAATATAGACCCTATGATAGATATTACTCTAGCCCAATAGCACAAAGGTTAAGGCAGAGGATTTCCATCCAGTCAACCTGAGTTTGAAACCTAACAAAGCCAAACAAAGTAAAACACATCTTCGAGCACTAAAGGCAGCTTTTACCAGTATAACCTCCTGTGTGTAAACAAAGTAAAGCTGTGCCACCACGGTAAAGGTTAAAAGCTTGTTTAATGGATTTAAACAATAAAATGTATAAAAACTGTAAAAACTCAGCACTCAGTTGAGCATCATTACTGAATACAAGCAAGCATCTCACCGCCCCCCGGTTTTGCTTTTTTCTCTGAGGTTCAGTTCATCCTAGTTATGTGTCTCTCCATTCAAAAAATAAGGCTGACCTCTCATGTTTTTTAAACACTTGTTATCCAGGACTCCTTTCTGGATTTTCCTCTTTTTATATCCATGATTGTGGAAACATTGTATCAAGTGGTCTGTCTCTTCCTTGTATGTGTCCTCATTAGTACAAAGTCTGGATGCTCTAAGAAGCTGACCTTTAATGACAAGTGGATAAACTTGTCTAGGGAGCATGCTAATCCTATGTAATAAATGATTTTTCTAGCAATCTTTCTTATGTATTTGAGTACTGAGATCCATTCCACACTGTAGTGCAACATCTAGAAAATCTATCTTTTCTCTAGAACTACGACCTTCAAATTCAAGGAAGGATGTAGTGTTGCCAAGATATTCAATAAAATCAGAAAGTTGTTGTTCATCCCCTATCCAGAGGAGGACTATATCATCCACAGGTCACCCGTAGTAGGCTATATATGACTTCCATGTATTCAGACTACAAAGGACACGGTCAGTCTCTTTTTTAACTTCTCCAAATCCTTTGGGTTTCTAATACTATGACGGCAATGAACCCCACTCCTAAGTCAAAGTATGATTATAGTTCATGAAATTAGTATTGTTTCAATCTTTGATGTCAGCCAAAAGTGCTCTTCGCAGCACTCACAGTGTGCCCAGTAATGACTCCTCCTGCAATTCATATGGGGTTACATGGATTGCTAACATATCTAAATACAATTGTAGATACTTTTTTATAAGACCCGTTGCTCCAACTTCTGTTGGAACTGTCTGGGTATCTTTCTTCCACATTGCTCTCATTTCTGCCTGCAGATCCTGATATTTTATGACTTTGTGTCTTTCTGTACACAAGACACTGTAGTCACTGGGTGCAGCAATTTCAATGATTAATGCTACTTTTGTCTTCTTTTCTTGGACCACTATGACCGGTTTTCTAGCTTCTATCTTTTGAACTGTTGGTCATGGGTGATCCCATATGATATTTATTTATTTATTTTTATTTAAATTTGTTGACCGGGAGTGTCTGACTGGACGTGGGTCCATTTTCAGCGGAGGCCCGGGGAGAAAAGCTCCACAGTAAAATAAACAGACAGTAGTTACATTGGATTACATAGTGATTAACAATTTAACATAGAAATTACTTACAACATATTTACAGATGAAGAACATAGTACATCAGTAGACAACTAGAATCTTTATCTGTGAAGTACATAACAGGCATTAACAAATGTAACAATGAGAAGTTCCTGCTGTATAATAAGTACTAGGCTTATGAGCATCTGAGCTTGCTATCATCAAGGTAGTTAGTGGAGGTGAAAGAAAGGTAGTAGTTGGATGGGGTGGATGATATTAGAGTGGAAGTTGCAAGGGCATAGCCAGCATGTTTTTAGGTGCGCTTTTAATAAAGTTTTGAAGTTGGTGCATGATGGTATGGAGGTAATTGTGGGTGGGAGTGAGTTCCATAATTTGGCTATGGCGCATAACTTTATTAAAGGATGTAGGAGGAATATATCATCCACAGTATTTATTTGAATTTCATTGCCGTCATAGTATTAGAAACCCAAAGGATTTGGAGATATAAACTTCATCATTTTCTATGATGCTTTGTGGCTCATGTTTCGAGTGGTTTTCAGCCACTTTATTACCATAATGTTTGCACAGTTCCCACTGCAACAGTCTTGACACATTATTATTATGCCTTTTAGTATACAGTCCTTCTGCCATTACTATGTCACAACCAGCAACAAGGCATGTTACTGTTTCCATTTTGGTTTTACAAAACCTACATTTGTCTGTTTCTCCCACATGTTCAATAGACTTTGTAAACCAGTGTGTACGCAGGCCGCCAATATTAACCTTTCATCTCTTGATTTGAATTCACCTCTCCTTAACCATTCCTGTGTTCATTCCTGATCAACATGAGGTTCTTCCAGAAGTTTTCTATACTTGCAACTATATTTATGCTTTTTCCATATTTCCTGCCTTCTCATCTGGTCCTTCACCTTATATTTTTTGTTTTGTTTTTTGGCACATTCAGTTGCTACCTGATTTGTGTCTACTTCTGGTTTGATTTCCATCCTTGCTTGACGCTGGTATGATTCTGCTAAATTAAGCAGAGAAGTCATCTTAGATTTATTCTCCTCATGTTTCAAAAATTTCACTACATTTGGGCCTTGTTAGGTCAGCAGATATGTGTGGAGTCCCATGATTGCAGATCTATACATGTAATCAATTTCAAGGGGCCCATCCCTCCTTCAGAACGGGGAATATATAATCTTGGTATACACTGATTTTTATAAAACATTTGGTTTGCATGAAGCATCCTTCTTGTTTTCCTGTCTAATCTATCCAACACATTTTGGGGCCAGTCAATCACTCCAAAACTGTAAGTTAGGAGAGGAAGAGCAAATTGGTTTATAGCTTAGATTTTGTTCCTAGATACCAACGCTGTTTTAATAATTAGTTTAAGTCTTCTAAAGTATTCCTTACTAAGTTTCATTCGCATTTGTTCATGTTTTATTGTTGCTCCTTCATCAGTACTCAAATATTTATACACTCCCTCTTACTGACATTCTTTTATATCACATTCTTGTCCCAAACTGATGTTTTCCTGGTGCTGCAGTTTTCCTGGTTTAAAAGTTGCTTTTGCACACTTATCAAGACCAAATGACATTCTTATATCATCTGAAAAAGTTTTGACAACCTGCAGCTGTGCTTTCAGTTCCTCATCTGATGAGCTATACAGTTTTAAATCATTGACAAAGAGAAGATGAGAAGTCTTTACACTTTGTTGTTTTTTAGGAGCCAAATTGTAGCCATGGCCTAAGTTATTAAGTAAACTTGGTCACTCCCTTGGTGTTGGTCAGTCTCCCATTTGGCCATAAGAATGTTGGAGTAGCTATTTGCATGTAGAGTGCCCATCACTGCCCCCCCCCCCATTTCTGCCAATAATGTTAATTCCAGCAGATGAAAATGTTGTTCTCTAGAATACTATCCCGTAACATACAAAACTGTGAAATGGTAGTAATATCAAAACTGTTCCCTTGCTTTAGAAACTGCCATATGGCCTCAATACCAAAGTCATTAGGAATGACCATAAAAAGACTTTTGAAGTTCATTGTTACCATTGTCAGATTACTTTTGTCATTCAGGGGCTGAAAACAGTGAAATAACTTCAGCAGAAATTGAGGAGTGTCCTTCAATACAGTTGTGGCTCTAGGGAGTGCTGATTTTAACTTCTGTTCCACAAAAATAGATGCTGAGGCTGTTATCCAACCTCTTCTAGAAACTATAGGGTGCATTGGTGGATTGCATCTGTCCTTATCGATTTTCAACAGACAATGAATAATCTAGGTCAGAGGATGGGTTACCATGAAAACGTCATATAAATCCTGCACTATTACTCTGGTCATTAACAAATCAGAGAGCATCATTCACTTTATTGATCAGCTTGTTCACTTCCCATTTAGAAATTTTCATATATGTCTTCCTATCACTCAGCATATCCTGTCTTCTTATCACTCAGCATATTCTGTCTTCTTATCACTCATCATATCCTGCCTTCTTATCACTCAGCATATCCTGCCTTCCTATCACTCAGCATATCCTGCCTTCCTATCACTCAGCATATCCTGTCTTCCTATCACTCAGCATATCCTGTCTTCTTATCACTCAGCATATTCTGTCTTCTTATCACTCAGCATATCCTGCCTTCTTATCACTCAGCATATCCTACCTTCCTATCACTCAGCATATCCTGCCTTCCTATCACTCAGCATATCCTGTCTTCCTATCACTCAGCATATCCTGCCTTCTTATCACTCAGCATATCCTACCTTCCTATCACTCAGCATATCCTGCCTTCCTATCACTCAGCATATCCTATCTTCCTATCACTCAGCATATCCTGTCTTCTTATCACTCAGCATATTCTGTCTTCTTATCACTCAGCATATCCTGCCTTCTTATCACTCAGCATATCCTGCCTTCCTATCACTCAGCATATCTTGTTATCTCATCACTCACGATGTTGTCATTATGTGATAGTTCCTGTAAAGCATTCTTTTCATCTATATTCAGATTATAAATGTCATTGCGACTCCTACTGTTTCGAAGCTGACATACGTCCATCTCACAGACTCTGGTGAACATCTCTACTGCTGGATGGGGCAGGGGGACTAATGTACTCGGCTTCTCCAGAATGTTAGTCAAGTCATTGCTATCATTGCTCTTACCAAACATATTTTTAAGTCGTCCATTTCTACGGAAGTGCTTAATGTCCATTACATACTCATTAAGTCTGGAGGGAAGTGCAGGAATAAAAGAGAGACTCTTATTTAGCAAAGACATTTGTGGTCCATTCAGTGCATATTGTGAAATGTTAACTACAACAGATTCTGTTTCATCTATTTCCTCTGCTGTCAGGTGGAAATTTATTATTTATTTATTTATTTATTTTACATTTGTTAACCGGGAGAGTCCGACTGGATACATGTCCATTTTCAGCGGAGGCCCGGGGAGAAAAGCTCCAAGTACATAACAGACATATGAACATTGTTAATGCAAAAAAAGGAAGATAGTTGAGTTCTAAATACAATATAAAGATACATCACATCTTGGGAAAAAAAAAAACAACAGCAGCATATAAAAAAGCATAGGTCAGTTACAAAGGCGGCCTTGTTAAAAAGTGGTTAAGGATAGTGAGGTAAGAGAAGGGTAAATGATAGTGGTTAATCAGGTTTGGAACAGGGACATTGCCAGAGAGTATTGAGATGGGGTTTAAGCTTTTTTTTGAATTGTAGGAGTGAGGGTTCTGAGGTGAGCATGGTCGGTAGGGAGTTCCACATTTTACCTACAAAGTTTGAGAATAGAGAATCCCCAGCAGAATTATTGGCTTTGGTAGTTTGAGCTAAGATCTTATTGGAGGAGCGTAAAGATTGCAGGTTAATATAGGGGTGAATGATGTTTTTCAGAGCTGGTGTTTTCTCTGGGTGATACAGTATCTGGTGAGCCGTTTTGAGTTGGTTGAAATGGAGTTGGCTGGAAAACTCTAACCACCCTAGTTGCTTCAAGTTAGTGCAGTGGTGCGTTCTAAAGGTGGAATTTGTGGCAAATCTAGCTATGTGATTGTAACAAGAAGTAAGTTTGTTAAGGGTTGTCTTGTTTAGGTTTGTAAAGAGGCGAGGCATAGAAAAGAGTTGATAGTAGGTGTGTGCTGGCAATTGTAATTTTAGCGTGAGGAGTGAGAAAGTGTTTTACTTTATAGAGAGAGCCAAGCTTTTTATTGACGGTTTTGATGGTAAAATTGAAATGGGTGTCAAATTTAAGGGAGTTATCAATGGTAACACCTAATAGCTTAGTGTGAGCTTCTGGTGATATAGTGATTCCATTGGAGGATGTAATAGAGAAGGTGGGGGGAAGAGTCTTGTTAGTGGGTGAGAAAGTAAGTAGTTTTGTTTTGTTGGGGTTGAGAACTAGTTGTCGACTTGAGAACCATTTTTCTATTAGGTTGAAGGTGTCTTGGGTTGAAGCAGTGAGGTCTGCCAGGTTGGAGGCAGTGCTGATGATAGTCGAATCATCTGCATATTGAATGCATGTGGCATGGGGGGTGATTGTGAGCAGGTCATTAACAAAGATGGTGAAAAGAAGAGGGCCAAGAATAGATCCTTGGGGAACTCCAAGTGTAACAGGTAGGCATGTAGATAATTTGTCCTGCCATAGAACAGCCTGTTGCCTATTGGACAGGTAGGATTGGAACCATTTCAGCGTGGAATTGCTAAGTGATAGTTTTTTTAATGTATGGAGGAGTTGAATGTGGTTCACCATATCAAAGGCCTTGGAGAGGTCTAAGAAAAGAGCAGATGATAGTTTATTATTGTTTCTGAAGTTATTGATGGTATTAGAAAAGGATAGTAGGGCTGATGTGGTACTGTGATTTGGCCTGAAGCCATGTTGGGAGTTAGCTAGAATTTTATTTTTGGTGAGGTGTTCCATCAGTTGTTTGTGGACACACTTTTCCATAATTTTGGCCTGGGGTGAGAGTATAGCTATAGGTCTGTAGTTGGTTGAAATCTTTCTCCTTTTCCTGCATCTACTGGCTGGTAGTGTTTCAGCAGTACAGGCAGCTCCACAAAAAAATGGAACGTGTAATGCAGAATCTTTAGGTCTAACCCCTGCGATGACATCCCCTTCAGTATTCCTCCTAATTTTATCAGTTTTCTTGTCTGTGGTATTAGGTTCCAGGCCTTGATGAGAGCTCTTCAGCTGTCCTCAAGAGTGGGATTTGGAAGTGAGTGACATAGAGCTGGCAGCTGCTGCCTCTCCTTCATCTCTATGATTGTTTATCAGAGAAATTTTGGTGTTTATAGCAGGTATAGCTGGGTGTCCATATGCTCCTTCTTTAACTGTTTTATTGTTAAAATTGTCAGTGCCTGCCTCTTGCTTAGGCCAGTCAAAATATTTCCGTTTTTGAAGACAATAAAGTCCCTCACTAGCTTCTTACTTTTTTGGATCTTGAACTTACTGCCTGGTTGAGGCACAACTCTGCAGCAGCACTATCTGTGTAGGAGAAAGGTCTGGCCATCTGCTGCTATAATTTGCCATGAGAACTGCATGGTGACTACCCATAGAGTTGCCATGAGTTGATTGCAACTTGATGGCTCTTACTTAAGGTAGATATCATTGAGGCTTGCTGAACATAACAGCGGAGGCTTGGGAAGAGAAAAAATAAAAATGCGATGCATTCTTTGCAAATTTTCTACACAGGGCAAAAATGTATATGCCAGTAGTGAAGGAACATTTGCAAAGAGCAAAAGAGATACAGCAGAGGATTTATGTTGCAAATGCTATACTTACAAATCTTATTTATCCCTGTTTTGGAAGAACATTCCTATTTCCAGGCCTGATTTATTCCTGCACATGGTATTTAGATCCATACTGTAACATTTCAATCACGGAGGTTCCTTCCAGTCCAAATAACCACCTGCACGATATACCTATTTTTGGAGGTACAGTGGATATAAAAAGTGCACAGACCCCTGTGAAAATTCCAGGTTTTTGTGATATAAAACAATTAAACCACAATAAATAATTTCAAAACTTTTCCCACCTTTAATGTGACCTATAACCTGTACAATTCAATTGAAAAACAAACAAATATGTTAGGGGAAAAATATAAAAATAAAAAAAACGTACAATAAGCTGGTTGCATAAGTGTGCACACCCTTAAACTAATACTTTGATGAAGCACCTTTTCATTTAATTACAGCATTCAATCTTGGGTGTAGGAGTCTATCAGCATGGCACATCTTGACCTGGCAATATTTGCCCACTCTTCCTTGCAAAAATGCTCCAAATCTGTCAGATTGCAAGGGCATCTCTTGTGCACAGCCCTCTTCAGGTCACCCCACATATTTTCTATTGGATTTAGCTCTGGGCTCTGGCTGGGCCAGTCCAAAACTTAATTTTTTTCTGGTGAAGACATTCTTTTGTTGATTTGGATGTATGCTTGGGGTCATTGTCATGTTGAAAGGTGAAATTCCTCTTCATCTTCAGCTTTCTAGCAGACGTCTGAAGGTTTTGGGCCAAAAGTGACTGGTACTTGGAACTGCTCATAATTCCCTCCACTTTGACTAAAGCTCCAGTTCCAGCTGAAGAAAAGCAACCCCAAAGCATGATATTGCCACCGCCATGCTTCACCATGGGGATGGTGTTCTTTTGGTGATGCAAAGTGTTGTTTTTGTGCCAAACATAATTTTAGGAATTGTGGCCAAACAGTTCAACCTTGGTCTCATCATACCATAACGCATTTTCCCACATGCTTTTGGGGGACTTGATGTATTGTTTTGCAAATTTTAGCCAGGCCTGGATGTTTTCTGTGTAAGAAAAGGCTTCCGTCTTGCAACCCTACCCCATAGTCCAGACATATGGAGAATATGGGAGACTGTTGTCACATGCAGTACTCAACCAGTACTTGCCAGAAATTCCTGCAACTCCTTCAGTGTTACTGTAGGTCTCTTGGTAGCCTCCCTGACCAGTTTTTCTCTTGTCTTTTCATCAATTTTGGAGGGACTTCCAGTTCTTTGCAACGTCACTGTTATCCCATATGTTCTCCACTTTTTGATGACTGACTTTACTGTGTTCCATGGTATATCCAATGCTGTGGACATTTTTTGTACCCTTCTCTTGACTGATAACTTTCAACAATGAGATCCCTTTGATGCTTTGTAAGCTCTCTGCGAACCATGGCTTTTGCTGTAGTAGGCAACTGAGTAAATGTCAGGAAAATCCTACCAGGACAGCTGAACTTTATTTGGGGTTAATCAGAGTCTATTTAATGGCAGATGTGTACCCAAGAAGACTGAATGTTGTAATTAAAGAAAAAGGTGCTTCAACAAAGTATTAGTTTAAGGGTGTGCACAGTTATTCAACCATCTTATTGTACGCTTTTTATATTTTATATTTTTTTCCCTAACAGATTTGTTTTTCAATTGAATTGTACATGTTATAGGTCACATTAAAGGTGGAAAAAGTTTTGAAATGATTTATTTGTGGTCTCATTTTTGTATATCACAAAAACCTGGCATTTTAACAGGGGTGTGTGCATTTTTTTATATCCACTGTAAATCCCTATTATCAGGCTTGATTTACCCCTTCACACAATTTTTTTAATCTAACCCTTATCACACATGATTTTTAAAACTGTCTAGGTCACAGAAACCCACATTACGACCAAAATATTAGGGGCATTAACAGTTTTAATAAAGTGGACACAGCTTACATCTCACTTATTCAGAAGCAAAAATCAATTACTTTGTGTTGTAGAATTAGAAACAAAAATCAGTTACTTTGTGTTGTAGAATTTTTTTAATATAGTTTGTTAATGTCTACACATTTTATACTCTGTCTTTGATAATATGATTATATTTCCCATTGTTTTGTCCCTCTGGTTTTATTTAAACATGTATCTCTGAGTGGTATCCCACATTCCTAGAGGAAGCAGGAAGAGTTCTATGCATTTCATATTCATATGTTATGATAATTAGATGTCCATATTTTTGGATGAATGTCCTATTGTCAGTATCTCCAGATGTGCATTTCATATTCATGTTATGATAATTAGATGTCCAGATTTGTGGATGGATGTCCTATTGTCAGTATCTCCAGATGTGCATTTCATATTCATATGTTATGATAATTAGATGTCCAGATTTTTGGATGGATGTCCTATTGTCAGTATCTCCAGGCTGAGAGCTATGTTAAACAGTTTAAAGCAGGGAACAATATGTTATTATTAGCTGCTTCTGTTCAGAATGATCTGGTGTCTTGCACAGTTCCTCAGTGTGGTGACCTTCTTGACTCTAAGTTGAGATGCATAAAAAACAAAACAAACAAACAAACAAACACAAAAACTAGCTCTTGTGCTCTGAAACTACACCAACCCACATAGTACAAATGTAACCTGAGACTTACTACAGTTAAAATACCATACACAAAGGATTTTAGTGCTTCATCTGTGAACACAAATGCAGTATTAACATTCATTTGTGAATACTGGTACTGCAGTACCACACTATCACCCTCTTCTGATTGCACCCCACTTAACACCTTGCACTTGGGACCCCCTTTGCCACACCCTAGCTAATCCTCTGCAGAAAATAATTTCCTAGTAAAATAGCAAAGTCCCTTTTGATTGTTGTTATTTTTCTTTCGGCTTTTCCCAGTTAGGGGTCGCCACAGCGGAACTCCGGTCTGCTAATAATTGGCAGTCGATTTTTATGGTGCCGAGGTGCCAGCCCGACACCCAACCTTCAACGAAGGCACGCCCATTCACGCATGTCTTTCAAACGGCACTCGACCACGGGGAGGACATGCAGACTACACACAGAAGGCACTACAGCCAAGAATCGAACGGGAGAACCTCTTGCTGTGAGGCGACAACACTACCGCTGCACCACCGTGGCTGGTAGCAAAAATAAATGAAGTGAAAGAATATGACAAACTGAAAACAGAAAACCAGAACAGATAGAGTACATTGTTGTGTTAAAACCAGGGAGAGAAGCTGACACTTGTACAATCAGCCTGGGTGCTGACAAACATAAGAACAGTATGATATCAGGGAATTCTGCCCATGCTGTCCAGATAGACAAAAATGGTGTATAAGGCCCAGAAACAGTAAGTAAAACAGTGTTTGCCGAAAAACATATTGTTTTTTTCTGAGCTACCTGGTGGAACAGATTTAAAACCACATCATACTGAACCAATGCCAGGGGTGAAGGTAAACCTATAACCATATTGGACAGTAATTCTGGAGAAAAGTAAGACGTGAGAAAGTGAAGAAAATGTTTAAACTATGAGTTATGGAGGAGTCCAGTTGTGTTGGGCTGTATGGTTATATAAGATTTTACATAGATTTCCTGGCTGGCATATCAACATTTGCCACACATCTAAAGACTTGCCTGGATGAGCTCACACAGAGGCTAGGCAAAGGGATGCTTTTTACTACTGTAGATTTAACCGAAGGGTACTGGAAGATTCCTGTCCTTTCTGAAGCCATGAAGAAGAAGAAGAAGAAGAAACATTCTTTACCAGAGAAAGTCTTTTTCCTTACACCATGGTACCCTTTGGATTTCACAGACCTCCTGACACTTTTCAAAAGCTTATGGATAATGTTCTGAATCCTCACAACAGCTATGCAGAGACATACCTTCATCTTCTTCTCTTTCGGCTGTTCCCATTAGGGGTCTCCACAGCGGATCATCTGTTTCCATTTCTTCCTGTCCTCTGCATCTTGCTCTGTCACACCAACCACCTGCATGTCCTCTCTCGCCACATCTATAAACCTTATCTTAAGCCTTCCTCTTTTCCTGTTACCTGGCAGTTCCATTCTTAGCATACTTTTCCCGATATACCCAGCATCCCTCCTCAGCACATGTCCAAACCAACATGCTCTCGCCTCTTTGGATTTGTCTCCAAACCGTCCAACCTGGGCTGACCCTCTAATATACTTATTCCTAATCCTGTCCACCCTCGACACACCCAGTGCAAATCTTAACATCTTTAACTCTGCCACATCCAGCTCTGACTCCTGCCTTTTTGTCAATGCCACTGTCTCCAATGTCTATAACATAGCTGGTCTCACTACCCTCTTGTAGACCTTCACTTTCACTCTTACTGGTACCCATCTGTCACAAATCACTCCTGACACTCTTCTCCACCCACTCCATCCTGCCTGTACTCTCTTCTTCACCTCTCTTCCACACTCAGCATTACTCTGAACTATTGATCCCAAGTACTTAAACTCATCCACCTCTACTCCTTGCATCCTCACCATTCTTCTATCCTCCCTCTCTCATTCACACACATATATTCTGTCTTAGTCCTGCTGACCTTCATTCCTCTCCTCTCTAGAGCATATCTCCACCTCTCCAGGGTCTCCTCAAGCTGGTCCCTACTCTCACTACAGATCACAATGTCATCTGCAAACATCATAGTCCATGGGACCTTCTGTCTGATCTCGTCTGTCAACCTGTCCATCACCATTGATGCTGTAGTAATTTATTCAGAACACTGGGAATCGCATTCATCCAAACTGCAAGCCATGCTGGACTCTTTAAGACAGAAAGGAATTAAACTAAATGCTATCAAAGTAAGTTTTGTTGACAGAAGCTGGATTCTTACAGTATGTGACTGGAAGATGAAATAATAAGACTCAAACGAGTCACAACAGAAGCAGTCAAAAACTGGTCTCTGCCCCTTACAAAAAGAAAAGTACAAACTTCTTAGGACTAGCAGGATACTGTAGAAAATGTGTACCCATCTTTACTATAATAACCTGTACTTTGACAGACCTACAAAAAGTAAGGCACCTCTCCATACAGGGTGAAATGAAGCAGCAAATTAGGCTTTTAACCAGCTGTAAGCTACCTTATTTTCTGAGTCAATCTTGGTTGTCCTGACTTTGGTAACCCTTTATTATGTACACCAATGCAACTAAAGTAGTGCTAAAAGCCATGCTTTTTTTTGCCCCCTTTAGACTTTATGTATACTGGCCTGACCCCCAGTGCCCCATATCCACACTGGGTCAACCAGCATCCCTCACCCCATCCTAGACTTTGCCCCTCTGCTTCTGAGGCCAGTCACAGATGTTAAGAACCTTATGAGCCTCCTGGGGGCACAGCAGTCTGTGCTTCTGTCAGGTGTGTGGAGTATTTTTATATACCTTATCCATTTTCCCATTTCCACACCCTTCACTCTCACTGGTTGCATAATCCGACAAATCACTGGAACCACCACGATGAATAAAACAAAAAATTTATTTTATAACAGAACAAGCGCTTTCATGCACCTAACTAGTGCGCTTCATCAGGTTACATTAAACAGAAGTAAACCTTCTCCTTATATACTAAAAACACGCCCTAATTAACAAGTAATTGGGCAAGCAGAAACAATTTATATCAAATTAAAAAAACAGACTCACAATCTAAGATGGTCATAGTTAGTGAAATATTATAGGTAGTTCTCAAAACTCTTTTTCATCAGACCATGTATATAATCAATTCAATTTGTCCATGTTAAAAACATTTCTTATATAGACAAAAATAATCATATTGTCCTAAATTTTATAAACTTTGTAGATTGTTTCAAAACATTTCCACGCTAAAAAATTAATCCAGAATACATATCCAATATAATGAATTCTACAAAAGCTTCATGTATGATATATGCAAAAAAATTGATAAATACTCGCTGCCCTTATATAAAAACTAATAAAATCAACAAGGGCTATAAGTGCAAAGTGCAAATGGAAGAAAAGAAGGAAAAAAGGGGGAGGGGGAGGGGGAGAGGGGGGAGGGGAAGGGGGGAGAGAGGGGGGGAGGGGAGGAGAAGGGGGGAAAGGAGGGGTTGGGGTGAAAACACGTGAAAATGTAAACACTATAAAAACAAGAATGACCATGAACAAAACAAAATAAAATAAATGAAATCGACAATATGAATAAGACATCAATATGTCTTATAAAAACATAAATCAAGAATCAAGGGCCAACCCAAACTAAAATCAAATGGCATCATAAGAATGTTACAATCTTGGCCCAAAATTACCCAAGGCTCTTGTATAAGAGATCACACGGGAGTACAAAAAAGATACAAAAACCACAAAACAAATAGCACCAGTGGTTACTCATAAAAGCGCAGGTCTAATACTAAGAGCTGTATTCAAGCCAGGTTCTAGATGTGCCCTAAGTGTTAGGATCCATCTCAGCTCATTCAACTCAAGGGTTCCTAATGCATTGCCTTCCCTTCTATTGGGATACAGAATCTGTAGGACCCTAAACTTAAAAACATGGGACGGGAATGACTGACAATGTCTAGCTAGGACATTGCTTACATTTACTTTTCGTATATCATATATATGATTGTAGACCCAATCTTTGAGTCTACGTGTCGTCATGCCCACATAATAGGCTTCACAACCTTCACATGTGGCCAAATAGATTACGTTAGTGGTATCACATGTGGCATAAAAGTTCGGTGTGAACATAGTACCAAGCTCCATATTTTCATATTTCTGCTCGACTGCAATATACTTGCAAGTACAACATTTCTTGCAAGGAAAAGTTCCTTGCCTAAACTTAACCCTTATATCAGAAGGTATATGTAGCACTTTCTCCTTACACAATAGTCTTTTCAAATTAAGGCAGTTACTATATCTAAAGCTAGGATATTTGCCTACCACTTTTAACAAGTCCCTATTCATACTAAGCAATTTCCAATTTTTACACAGAATGTCCTTTATGTATTTGACATCATTGGTATATTTAAGGTCATATTGTACCATACTCCTATAAGGTCTAGTAGGATGTCTATAAGGACATTTTCCTAAATGAGTTTCATGGACAGATGTATCGTTATTTCTAAAGCTCGTTATTAACTGAGTGGGATATCCCCTTTTTATAAAACATCTTGCTTGGAAATCCAATAAACAATCACCATCATTAATGTTATTGCACAGTCTGGTTACTCTAGCCATCTGATTTTTTACCACATTAGGAAAAACATGCCTCGGGTGCATACTCTCATAATGGAGTATGCCATTCCTCCAACACGGCTTTCTATACAGAGAGGTTGTAATCTCATTCATATCATTCTTGGTTATAGCTACATCAAGATAATTAACACTGGTGAAGGAGAGCTCATATGTAAAACTGAGAAAGGATGTAGTTGACCCCATGTACTTAACAAAATCATGCAGAGATTCGACACTGCCATTCCAAAAAAGGAGGATATCATCGACAAACCTCCTGTATAGAATGGCATTGGCAATAAAGTTCTTGTCATTAAAAATATACGACCTCTCCCATTGGTAGACTGCTATATTCGCATAGACATTAGCACAGGGGGTGCCCATGGCTACCCCCCATGTTTGTCTATACACCTTGTCTTGGAACATGAAGATGTTATTATTTAATATCAAATCCAACAAGGTAGAAATAATTAGCTGATCATTATTATTGATGCTATCACATTCATTTAGACAACTCCTAACAGCCTCAATACCAAATTCGTTGGGTATGCTCGTGAATAAACTCTTTATATCTAACGTGACCATTAGGGTGTCTAAATTCATTTTACCAAGTAAGGAAGCATCTTTGAGATCTTCTAACAGTTTAAATGAATTTTTTAAGATGGTAGGTACCATTCCTACCAATGGGCCTAGCTTAGATTGTACATATTGAGAAGCATGCTCGGTGACCCAAAGTTTTCCAGATACTATCGGCCGCAGGGGCGGGGGGTATACCCCTTTATGCACTTTGGGCAGCCCTTTAATTATAGGAATCAACGGGGCCTCAATATCAAGAAACTCATATAAGTACTTGTCAATACATCTAGACATTAGGAGATCATATATTGTGTCATGAACATTTCTAATAATCAATGCAGTTTCTGTTTTACTTATTAGCGAATAGGCCATATCATCCTCTAACATCTCATTCATCAAGTTATTATAAAAACTAACATCCATTATTACAACACCCCCCCCTTTGTCAGCCGGTCTAAATACCAGACTGTCATCATTACATAAAGAATCCAAGCTATGTTTCTGTGCCTCATTCAAGTTCACAAAAAGTCTTCTGTGTCGCTTCTCTCTATAATAAACGTAAAAATCATGTTCACAGGCTCGTTGGAAGCACTCAACAGAGCCTGGTAGAGGTGGCACAAAAGTACTCTTTCTTTTTAAGGCTGTGGCATTGTACGCACATTCATCATTACCAGAGTTTTTATAAAGGAGCTTAAGGGCCACTTTTCTGGTGAATTTACGGAGCATGATAAGGGTATCAGAAAGTTCACTCCCTCTAGAGGGAATGAAAGAAAGCCCCCTGTTTAATACTGAACATTCTACTTCAGTTAAAGTTCGAGATGACATATTAAAAAATAATGTATTTAATATTTCCTCTTCCTGGTATCCCGATTCTCGCCCGACATCTTGCGTTTGCCCCTTCCCCTGCTTGTTGAGCGCGCCTGCGCTCGATGCTTGTAAGGAAGCGGGAAGTTTAAAGCAGTCGCTGCTTCTGGGGCAATATTCAACTGATGTACACCATCTTTAGGTCTTGCTCCTCCCGTTACTAATTTTAATCCCTGTTGATTACATGGTATAGAAGAGGTCGACAAAGCAATATCCACTTCAGATTGAGAAAAGGCAGAAACAACACTATTAGAAACATTGTTATCCGATTCAGTTCGGTTAGTCGTACTGGTTGTGCCATTGGAAACTAAATTGGTCTGTTCATTAGTTTCCCCTGAGGCAACCGCTTCATTAAACCTCGGCCACATAAAGATGTGGCCGGATTGAAAGTCACCACAGTCCCGTTTAAGCTTCCTAAGCTTAATTTGTTCTAGCTTATTACTGTAAAACATTAGTTGTTTCAACATGTTGTTCAATTTGGACATACAAAAGTCACTTTTATATAGTAGAGTCAAGTTCTTGTGCTCACCTTCAACTTTGCTGATAAGTTCATTCTCTATAGGCTGGAAATATTCAATAAGTAACTTTATGTAGTTGTTACCGAGATCCAGGTTTAGTTGTTGCCATCTCCGTAGGAGCTCCGGATGAGCCTCCCCATAGCTCGGCATGCAGAGGATGCGCATGCCTCGCGGGATGACTTTAAAATGCAAGCACGCCTCCAAGTGCTTCCTCTGCCAAATAAGCCTATGGAGCTTATAGAGATCATTTTCCAGGCTCCTTAACGCTCCATAAAATTCTTGCACATTTTCGATATTAGTATTTACCGCTGATGGAGCATTACCTTTGGTATCAAAATTCAGGAGAGAGTTCTCTCGTTGATGGAACAACTCATTCCAGTTAACAACATCACCAGTATTTTCAGGGACATAGTCAAGTTCAATATTTGGTGTTTCCATCGCGTGTCGGCTAGCCAGGTTGCACTGGTTGCATCTGAGGGCAGCTCCCTTATTGAGGTCACACCTCCCCTTAGGGTGCATCACCAGTGAATACCCTACCCCAGGACGAGCATGCCCATCCCTTTCTGCCACTCCATCAGTCACCCAATCCACTAATTGAAGCTGGGTCAGCTGGGCCACAGTTAGGGCTTTATCCCTCTACACCACTGGTACGGCTGTGTTAGAAGCCATTTTGTCTCAGAAAGGTGTGGGCAAACAACAAGGCTGATGCCTTAATAGGAAGATAAGTACGGTAGCAACAAAATACTGAGTGTGAATGCCTCATTATTAAGTGAGTGGTAACTCCTTTACAGTATTATTTGTTAGGATGTAGCTTCATTTAAGTAACTGACCGTGCATCCCTATACTGAATTACAAGCAAGGGGACATTAACAGCAAAGTATGTAGGTGGGCTTTATCACTACATCCCTTTCTTTTAACCATTTGACATAAGTCTATCAACAACCACGATAATGTGAATAGGTTTTCCCAGTCCTATAACGCATCTCATTTGGTATAGTACCATGAGATCTATGGTGGAATGTGGGGAATTAAATCACAGTGGCTATTTCACTCATGAAAAATACTGTTTTACTGTGTTGTATATACACCATATATTTGTTAAGGAACTTGGCAGAGATGTGTATAGACAAGATATTATGGTAGTAGAAACCTATATTAGCATAGTCTTATCTGAATTACCTGTGATAGGCTGGTAAAAACGAAAAGCTGAAAGTCCACAACACTAAATATATTTGCTTGCTACAGACAGGGATTTTGAGAGAAAGACTGGTTATTATTGTTGTAATCTGACCAGAAGGAACTGTGGTTCATAGGTGTGTACTAGGCTAATGGCCCTGGGGACTTTACAAGCCTAGCCCATAGAAGTGCCCTAGCAAAGTGGCACCCATCATTAGTTCCCAGTGCCTCTATCAAGTAGAGCCACTGGAGTAATCCCCGGGGTGAACTTTCTATTTCCCATCCACTCATCAAGATTTCTCTTGAAGAGGGCTAGTGAGGTGCTCTGCTTGACGTGTATGGGAATTCTATTCCACAGCATCTGCAGTATCTGGGTTATGAACCTGTCCCTCCAGCATGTACTGTTGATTGTAGTAATGAGGTTGAGGTATCTGGAGCGTGTGGTGCAGAGGGATTGGGATTTCTTTAGATGTAGCATTTCTAATTGAGCTGGGTCAGACATGGCTTTGTAAGTCAAGCAGAGGTCACCTCTTAGTAGATGATATGAGACAGAGAATAGCTGGAGTTTGAGTCTGTCTGTGTAGGAAATGTGTTTAAGGCCTAGGATCCTCTTCATGAGGTACTTTTGTGGCCTCTCCAGTTGTTGCAGGTGTCTAGTGAGGTACATGCCAAATAGGGCATTATACTTTATGACTGGTCTAATGAGGGAATAGTAGAGAGAAATAATGACCTCTTTCTTCCTGGATGGAAAACCCTTCATAATGAGATGTGCCACATAGAAGGACTTTCTGACCACAGTGGCAATGTGGTGGTCAAAGCAGAGGTTGCTGTCAACCTTGTCCCCAGATCTCTTATAATGCCTTCAGTGTTCAGTGGGCTCCCATCGATGTGGTAATTAGTGGGAACTGAGTTTTTCCCAAAGGGGATGACGACGCATTTTTTGCATTAAGCTTAAGGCAATGGTTTTGACACCAGTCATTGGTCTCAGTGAGGCTTTTCTGTAGGATGTCTGCATCACTTGAGGAGTTAATAATGGCTCCCAGCTTGTAGTCGTCTGCAAATTTGGTCAGCCAGAGTCCCTCCGGTTTGGTCTGGATGTCTACGAAGTAGATGCCAAACAGGACAGGCCCAGGACCGATCCCAGTGGGACTCCAGTCGTGACTGGTCAGCAGTCTGACTTGGAGTCCACTACTTTCACACTGTGTGTTCTGTCTGTGAGCCAATTTGCAGCCCACCTAATGATATGAGGGTTGTTGCATAGTTTGGTGAGTTTATCAATAATTCCTGAGTGAGGAATGGTATCAAAGGCCTTGGCCAGATCAAGGTAGACTGTATGAACTGCCTTACGTTCATCCACCGCTCTGGTGACTGACTCAAAGATGTCAACCAGGTTGAGCAGGCATGATCTGCCTTTCACAAAACCAAATTGCATGGGATATAGACTTTGGAAATTCCCTATATCCTTGGTAATTAGGTTCATGATGATGCACTCCAGAGCCTTACATATCAGACTCATCAGGCTAATGGGGCAATAATTTCCAGGGTCTGTAGTCGCTCCTCCTTTATGGAGAGGGATGACTGTAGTGGTGTGCAATTCAGTAAGGACAAAGCTTGATGTGAGTCTGTGAGTGAACAGAACACACAGGTGTGGTGCCAGTTCACTTTATAATTCATGCAGAACATAGCCAGGGATATTGTCGGGTCCCATGGAAGCTGTATTCTTGGCCTTAGACAATGCAGCTTTGACCTGTGCTGCAGTAATGCAGGGTGGCTGCCATTCTTCCGGTATTGAGATTGGTCCTTGGGGGAGGGGGAGTAGTAAAGTTGGCACTGAATCTGTCGGCCAGTCTGTTGGCAATGTCTGTTGGCTCAGTATAGGAGGTACCATTGTGCAGTAACAGTGCAAATCTGGGTATTGCCAAGGAGATTTGTGATATAACTAAAGAAGGCTTTGTGGTTGTTTTTACTGTCTACCACAGTTCTGCCTTCATAGCTGGCTTTGGAGGTTTTGATATATAGATTCATAGATTAGTACTAGGCTAACTGCCCTTGTGAGACATTTTAAACCTAGCCAATTATCCCTTGTGAGACTCAAACCCTGCACCTTGTGTTTGTAAGGCAAACACCTTAAACATTAACTCCTCTCTCAAGCTCTGGCAACCTTCTGCATACACCTCTGAGCAGGGCTGGTTTTTGACTAGGTTTGGCTTGAAAGCCAGAAAAGATGGCTTAAGCTGAACAATAGGTCAAGTTTCAACAGACAGTCTAAACCCCACTCAAAAGTTAGAGCTATTTGTATGTGTGAACTTCAAATGACTGTCATAAAAAGATGATAGACACGTATTGAATTGTATTTCAGCTCTGTCAACTTCCAAGCAAATGAGAGCTGCACATTTAAGCATTCTACTTGCATCACAGGAATGATAATTCTACAATTGCACACAAGTCTTGCAAAACCAGATAGTGACTTTTTAAACTATGAAAAAAGGTTATTTTCCACAGCCTCCCACCAAAGCAGTTACAGCTAAAAATGACAGCCATGTATTGTACTAAACAAAACTTACTTTAAGCACCTCAGATGGTGTGCAATAGCAAACCTCCCTCCTCTAGTCTTTCACACTCATCATTACTTCTGTATAAAATCAGGCAATATAAAGTCTATTGGTGGGGGCCGCTGCCCCCCCTGCACACTGTCATAAGACTAAGTGTGTTATTGACAGCTGAATTTGTGTATATGTTGGAAGTTCTGAGAGGCAGCAACCCCCTTGCAGCATACAAGCATTACTATCTCTCTCTCTCACCATCAGTCATTCAAAGCCATTCTCAAACCTGTGAGAAAATGGTGTGGGTGTGCTTAAAGCAAGTTATGCCTTGTATTTCAGTTTTGTTCCATAGAAACAGTATTCCAAGTTGATTAACATAAATCACACTAATCCTGCAAAGCCAAACAGTAATTATTTAAAATGAGAAAAACAAAAGTGTCAATTACCTCCTAAATACAGCTCGCCCAATAGTTGTAGCTAAAAATGACACTATATATTGTATTTCAGCTTTGCTTTGTGGAAACAGCAGCACCACAAAGTATTCTAATTTGCTTCACACAAATCACAGTAATCTTGCAAATGCACAACAGTCCTACAAAACCAGGTAGTGATTCTTTAAACAGAAAAAATAAAGGGTGAGTTACTTACTACAGACAGCTCCTACCTCCAGCCAACAGTTATAACTAACAAGATAGCTATGGATTGTATTTCAGATTTGTTCCATGGAAACAGAAGCTACACATTGAAGCATTCCAAGTTCTCCCTCACACAAATGACATTAATCCTGCAAACTTACAATAATGAGCAAAAAGCAGCCATTAATTATATTCCCCAAAGACAGGCCAACATTTTATATACAACAGGTTTTGCAAACAGTTTTGAAAAAGCACAACACTGCAATGTCTGGTACTTTTGAGACTACTTCTCAGCATAAGAAATATGGACAAAGTCCAAAAATAATGTATGGTGGGGGACACCTTTTCTAAAGAAAATGGAATGTGAAACTGAAATGTCTTGTTATTATACAAGCACATTCTTCTGTAAAATCAGGGACGACTTGGGACTAGCCAGCCACCCAGCCACCAGCCATCCAAAAGATCTAGCCATCTGCTAGTAAACTACTTACCTCAACACCATAGCGGTGCTTCTGTTTGTGACAGACTCATTTTATTTTCTTCTGTCCCCCATGTGACCTACCCAGTTTGCGATCTAGGTTGGTTGTGGGCTAGATGAGCAGAAGGCCAACAAATGGAATGGCAAAATCTACAGTACTTCCTCCTTAGGGTACTGCTCGGGCATTTCCTGTATTTACTTGTTATATTATTGTTTCTTTACCACAAAAAATAAGTAAATACCAGAAAAGCCCTCTGCTAGATCAGTGAGAGTGGTGCCCTAAGCTGTCTACTAGTTGGTCTATGCCTAAGGCCAGTCATGCACCCATGGGTTACTGCAGCAGTGAGAATGAACATGCACAGTAGTTCCAGCATTAGCAATTATATGGAAAGTGCAACTCGGGTCTAAGTTTCTATATTCCAAGAGAGGATTTACAAATACTACTGCATACCTTTGAAATTACTTACTGCCTGTATAAACTTCTCGACCTATCCATTTGCTCAGGGGATATCCGAGATACTGACCAATATTTCATTCCCTTCAAAAGTTTCAAAACTCTTGGTTACTAAACAGGTCCAGTGTTTGAAACCATATTCTAATACTCAATACAGCAAATATGCCCTTTTGCACACCAATCACACAAGATAATTTTATCCTTCAAATTCAAAGGAGATCATTCTATTTTGTTAACTTGCTCCAGATTTTTTGAGGTAGCAAAGTCAATTTATTAGTTCTAAGTTTACACTATGACAATTCTGGTGCATCATTTAATGATATTTCCTCCTTTGAATACTAAGAATATACTGCAGGCTTCATATCTTTGCACAATTCCTTCTATATGCGCTGACACTTCTTGTCAAACTCATGAATTCTCATCAGCAAGGCTCATCTCTGATGTAACATGAGATCTTAAGAGCAATTCATCTCAGTACGGATAGCGCGCACACACCTTTATGCACTGCCAGCAACTGATTTGGTTAGTCTTTCATCTTTGTTGTAGTAGCTGCATTTCTTAATGTGAATACCTTCTAAACTCCTCTGTTCTCAAGTGACACTGGAAATTGATTAAGCCATAAAACTTCCAAATCTTTAATTAGCAGGTCTTCCTTATGATCCTGATTAAAGTTCTGCTTAACAAGTAGCAATGAGGATTTGCTTTCTGAGTAGGGTTGCCACCTTTTGTCGTGGCTAAAACTGGAGTAAAGCAACATCCCTTGTGTCACCAGTAACCCCGCCCACCCACCTATCTCCCGCCCACATTCCGCCCGTTTTGTGACATCATGATGACATCACTCGGTGGGGAACGCACTCTTTTTTCATTCCTGCTGCCTGGTTTTGGCTGATTTACTATGCTTTTCTGTAAAAAAGCATAGTAAATCAGCCGATTTACAAACTCCGATAGTCTGTTTCCTTTTAAAAGAAAGTGAAAAAAATACACTGTATGCATGTACACATTTGTACTTGATGCTCTTTGACACTAAAGATTTACTGGCATTAAATTAATTTACTGTAATAATGGTTTGAATACTGCAACAAGGTGCAAAGCATTCTATGTACACATTCAAACTGTACCAAATGACATTAAGTATTTATAGTTACTAATTAGAACTATACTTTTGATAACACCTCTCAGTTCATACTTCCTGACCTAACCTGTGGGTTATCTGCTATATAAATATGATTGCCATAACCCTGCTCCTCTGTCTGACCAACTGTCTTACTCAAATTATGGCATTCATTTCATTAACATTGTTTATGACTGCAAAACGTTAACAAATGTTTGTATTTTTGAATCTCATGGTACGTGTATATACTGACTCCTTTGTCTGTAAATTTGTAATGCAATGTGTATTTTTATGGTGTACTGCATCCTGGACCGAAACTGAAAATGGTCAACTTTTGATTAGTGCTATACCCCAGTTAACAAAAGAAAAAAATAAGATCAAGTTTACATATTCACAGCAGCAATATCGTTAGAATTCAGACTGCAACAAAGAAAGCACAAACTGGAATTTCTCTATTAGTAGGGCTAACTCAGGATCAGTAAAGCAGACCACTGCCACAAAGTTTCTAGGAAGTTTAAGAACCAGGTAAGTGATACATGATCAAAAATTAAAGTAAGAAAACATTCATAAGGAAGTTAAAGCACAGCTGTTTATACCATAAACGTGTGTATATACGAATGCCTAGGGTGGCCTAATGGTTAAGGTGGTTGCCTTACAAACACAAGATACAGGGTTTGAGTCTCACAAGGGATAATTGGCTAGGCTCAAAATGGCTCACAGGGGCAGTTAGCCTAGTACTAATCTATGAACCTATGAACCTATCTTAGTCTCGAACAGTCATTGAGTAAGAGTATAGAAAGAAACACTGACCTATCACTGTTTGTGCATTTCAGCCTCCAGATCATTTATTTGATGCTGACAATTTGGATAATGAAATATGCGCACCCCTGTTTGATAACGTCTCTCTTATACCATTTTCCATAGATGAAAGTTTTTAAGCAGCAGACCCCTTTTGCCTCTTCACAGAACTGCTAGCTTAAAATATGCGAGCAATTAGATTTCCACGCTGGTGGTGTTGTAAGCACGCACGCATGATTCTCATAACTTAAAGGAGAAGATGGTGCTAATACCGCAATCAACCTGTTGCTGCAGCTGTAAAAGTGGGAGGGTGCTCGCTCTCACGGCGTCGGTGACACAAAACCCTGACTTCATGTGTCTGGTTTTGAATGATATTTGTTAACCGGACAATTTGTCAGAAAACCGGACAGTCCGGTCAAAAAACGGACAGCTGGCAACCCTATTACTAGGCATGCATACTTTTGCAAGTTAAGTAACAATTTACAGTGCAGGGGGTTCCCTTGCGTAATTTTTTTTTTTTTTAACAAATGCTTTGCAAAGACTTATCCATCTTGACCAACAATAGCTCGCTGTAAATGCATTGCTGGATTTTCATGTGCACATACAATGGCTAACACCTTTTTGCTTCAGTTTGATCACATGTACTCTCTACATCCACAACTGCTTACTTGGTCTTTAAGCACATACTGGCTACCAGATCTACTTGCAACACAAATTCTTTAGACAGGTATTCTCACTTCAGTGAAAAATGCTGCAGTAGCAAGCTTTCTTGCTGCTGTGACTAAACCCATGTCACAAAATGCTCCAGACACCTATTTAAATGTAGAGTAACTTCTGACAAGTTTGAGATATTAAATAAACTTAATATCGTTTCTAAACATGACATTATTGCATCTGTCTCTTTCAGCTTCTGTATCAGCACTACAGCTCTTCCTTTCCAAGTATCTGGATTTGGACTTTAAGAATCTCACTCACGTATCTCAAATCAGAAATAAATCTGACACTTCTGCTCAGTTTCAAGCAGTACTGCTTTAGTCTAGTTAACATGTTAACCAACCTCAAGTTGTGTTCTTGCTTAGTCTCACAGCATACCACCAAACCATCAGCTAACTAAACCAGGCCTTCTACAATCCTTGCTACAGCCCTCTGACACGTCTCTGGTGTTGACAAAATAGCAAAGGTTAGCCTGGAAATTTGGCACATTCCCATTAGTGGTCTGAATGCACATAGCTTTGAATCTGCTTCGATATGCTTAACTTACCAGCAATCTTAGTTAGCAGACAACATACAAAATAGTACCAGACATAGGTAAGAAGCTCTCCCTAGAGCATTATGTTCGGGTCTCTGGGTCAATACAGATCCTAAGCTTGTCTTGCTTCTCAAATATAAATATTCCATTAATTTAGAAGGTTAACAATTACTCCAAGAATTTCCATTCTTTCAAACTTTTAATCTGGTCTGTCCCATTTACCTACTAATTCTAAGAACATCGAGGTCTATTAGTACTGCATCAGGAAATATTTGAAGTGATATTCCCCAGAAAACAACCTAGCCCATATATCTGAACAGTTTTGTAAAACAGCATCACTTGTTATCTTATTCTGCACCATTACAACTGACCTGCTAGGTTTGCTTCTTGCTTGTTTACCACTTAATGAAGCCAAAGTAACAGTTTGAGAAAAATACATAACCTAAATTTTATGGAAAAACCAAAAACGATTATGTGACGATTGGGGAGAGATGGGCGATGGCTGCCAGCCTAGTTAAATAGAATTTGATATATAATTCTGACATTTGTAAATAAATGTAAAATACAGGCATGTTTTCTTGAATGTAGAAGAATATTGTGAAATGTGGAACTGCAAAATATGTGACAACATTGCACTCTACAGCCCAGTAAAGCATGTTGTATCCTTTCATGTTAGAATTCAGCTCCAGGGCAGCTGGATGAAGATTTCATGCCCATTGTTTTAAGGCTAAAGTTTATGACCAGAATTTAGATGTGGAATGTGCTTTATTGCTCTATTTTCTGTTAGAATATACACGTGAAATGTCTTCTATTGTTGTAAGTTTCTGTGCAGGTGTTAGATTGCTAAATAATGCAGTTTGTGGCCTGAGAACTCAGACCAGGTGTTAAGATGATGCAATATGAATACTGGGAAAACCTAAGTGTCAAAAATTATGTAATTTTGGGAGGGCCTTAGAGACATGTTTGTTAGTAATGTTTAACTACTGTTTCTCACAAGAGACAGAGCATTTTGATCTTGGATATCCACTTAGTACTCTGCCTTATTCTCACATGTAAGTTTTAGCACTGTGATTTCTTGTAGGAATAGTTAAAGCTAGTAAAGATTAATTAGGTATTTTTCTTTGAAATCATACCTGTTCTACTTTATTATTTTAAGTTTCTGTGTGATCTGTGAACTCTTAGATATCTCTGTGGTGTAGTAGTTTTGTCTTGTGTTTTAATTATTTATTATTAAATATTTTTAAAACCTTCTACCTGTGGCTGATTTGTGTAGAGATAAGCTCCAGAGTACATTGCATATTTATAGAGGTTATTGTAATAGGCCATTCTAAAGTAAGCCTTGACTGTTAGTCATACTACCATTGAATATTAATATTGCACAGTAATAATTGGACACCCTTTTAAATGCCTTTTAGTAGCTGATATTATTAACTGGGTGGTGGCAGTAATTACTACCTTATAGTCTGGGTAAAGGGGCACAGTTGGAGAATCTGTATCAATCTTTCCCAGGAGTGTCTGTGAAGTTGTATAAATACTTATCTCAAAGTGTGTGTGTGTTGTGTTAGCTACTTGGCAGGGACATGAAGCACTGGTTGGACAGAGAAGGTACTGGAAGTTTTATTTATTTATTTTTATTTATTTATATTTGTTGACCGGGAGTGTCCAACTGGACGTAGGTCCATTTTCAGCGGAGGCCCGGGGAGAAAAGCTCCACAGTTAAAATAAACAGACAGTAGTTACATTGGATTACATAGTGATATACAATTTACATTGCAATTAATTACAACATATTTACAGATGAAGAACATAGTACATCAGTAGACAACTAGAATCTTTACCTGTGAAGTACATAACAGACATTAACAAATGTTACAATAAGAAGTTCCTGCTGTATAATAAGTACTAGGCTTATGAGCATCTGAGCTTGCTATAATCAAGGTAGTTAGTGGAGTGGAAGGAAAGGTAGTGGTTGGATGGGGTGGGTGATATTAGAGTGGGAGTTGCAAGGGCATAGCCAGCATGTTTTTAGGTGCGCTTTTAGTAAAGTTTTGAAGTGGGTGCATGATGGTATGGAGGTAATTATGGGTGGGAGGGAGTCCCATAATTTGGCTATGGTGAAAGAGAATAGTGCTTCACCAGCAGAGTTATTGGCTTTAGTGATCTACAAGTGATTTTTGTTGCTGGATTTTAGTGGTCTGGTGGTGCGATAGTGTTGGAGTAGATTCTGGAGGGATGGGACATTTAGTGGATGGTTTACTAGTTTGTGAGCGAGTGAGAGTTGATACCATTGAAGGAGGTGAGGGAGTTCAAGCCAGCCCAGTTCAGCAAGTGAGAGACAGTGGTGACTATGATAGGATGCCCCTGTGGCGAATTTGGAGATTTTGTTCTAGCAGGTCTCTAGCTTGTTTAGATCACATTGCCTTAGGTTGGTATGTATTGAAGAGGCATAAAGTAGGGTGGAGATAAAGTGGGAATTTGCTATTGAAATATTTGCTGCTTTGGTGAGAAGTTGCTTATTTCTGTATAATGCTCCTAGTTTTTTGTGGACTTTTTTATGGTCATGGATATGTGAATGTCAAATTTTAGCTTATTGTCTATTTCCACTCCTAGTAATTTGGTGTGTTCAGTTGGGTATATAGTGGTGTTGTCTTTTTGCTGTGATGTTAAAGTGAGAGTTGTTTTGAGTATGTTTGGTGGGTTGGAAGATGAGTAGTTTAGTTTTGTTTGGGTTGAGTATTAATTGGGCATCGGATAACCAAGTTTCAACAGAGGAAAAGGCTTCCTTTGTGACTTTTTGCAGTTTGGGTAGGGACTGGGCTGAGCAGATGATGGTTGAGTCATCTGCGTATTGTATGAGTGTGCCATGTTTGGTGGCAGAGGCTAGATTATTGGTGAAAACAGAGAAGAGTAGGGGTCCAAGGATGGATCCTTGGGGAACCTTTATGGAGACAGGTAGTTGGGGAGATATGTCATTCTGCCATACAATGGATTGTTGGCGGTCAGACAGGTAACTCTGAAACCAGTTGGTGACTGATTGTGAGAAGGATAGGTTATTGAGGACAGAGATAAGTTGTTTGTGTGGGACCATGTCAAATGATTTAGATAGGTCTAGGAAAGTAGCAGAGAAGAGATAGCCATTGTTTTTATGCTGAAGGATAGTGTTAGTAAAGGAGAGTAAGGCAGTGGTGGTGCTATGGTTTGGTCGGAAACCATGCTGAGTATTGGAAAGGAGGTTGTTAGTAAGGAGGTAGTCTGAGACCTGAGAGTGTATGCATCTCTCTAGTATTTTGGAGAGTGGAGAGAGAATAGCTATGGGGCGGTAATTGGTTAGTTCTGTGGAGGGTCTGCCTTTGTGGAGGGGAATTATATGTGATACTTTCCACAGTGTGGGAACGTAACTTTCTGACAGAGATCAGTTAATCAAGATGGATACTGGGTAGGCCAGAACATCAGCTGCGATTTGTAGGTATTCACTTGGGAGGTTGTCTGCTGTTAATTTGGTGGGCTTAAGTTTAGTTAAGAGTTTTTTTATGCTGGAGGTAGGTACAGGAGAAAAATAGAAGGCAATGGGAAGATTACTAGTTGAAGGTGTGGGTTGGAGGGGAGGGGGGTTGTGTTGTTTAGCTAGTGATAGTATGGTTTGTGGGAAGTGTGTGTTGAATGAGGTAGCAATATTTTCTGAGGAGTGAGGGATGTTAGGAGGAGGGGTACTGACTTTACCTGGGTGGAGGATGGAGTTTATGGAGGACCAGAATTGTTTGGGGCTGTGTTGGGAGGAGTCTAGGACAGACTGGTAGTATTGGAATTTGTCCTGTTTTATTAGCTTTTTGACTCTATTGCGTAGTTCTAGGAATTTCTGTCTAGTTGAGGGGGTTTTGCGCCAGTGCTCCCAGGCTTTATCCCTGTTTTTCATTTCTGACTTAGTGGTTTTCTGTAGCCATGGGGAGGGTTGTGCTTTGATTCTGGAAAGTCTTATGGGGGCATGGTAATTAAGGATGCTCAGGAAGGTAGTATTAAAAAATTCAACTGCGTCATCAAGACTGAGTTACTTTAGAGGATGCCAGTTACATTCTTTGAAGGATGAGATAAATGTGAGTGGGTTAAAGTTTAGTTTTTTACGTATCTGATGGTAGATGACAGGTTTATCTTGGTATAGGTATTTTTTGAGTAGGAATGTTGGGGAGTGATCACTGAGGCTATCTGATAAGCAGCCTGTTATATATGACTGGGGGCTCTTACTGACTAGTATCCAATCCAGGGTAGTGTGCTTGCTGGAGTTTTTATTTATCCTGGTTGGTGACTGGACTAGTTGGCTGAAGCCATGAAGGTTTACATGATGGGTTGGATGGTTGCCAGAACAGGATTGCCAGTCAATATTGAAATCACCTAAAAATGATAGTTTCTTGGGGGAGATGGTGGGTAGACCAGCTGAGGAGGTTTTCTAGTGGAGGGATGTTTTGGCCAAGTGGGAAGTAGCATCCAATTATGTTGATGGTTTTGTTTTGGTTTATTTTGAGGTTGGTATATATTATTTCTTCATTTCCTATTTGTGGAGCTGATGATTTTAAGATCTGGATGTTTAGATGCTGTTTAAATATTATAGCTACACCGCCTCCTTTCTTGTTTAGCCGGTCTACTCTTAGTATGCCATAACCTGTAGGGAGTATTTGCTCACTGGTAATGTGAGGTTTTAGCCAGGTTTCTGTCAGGATGACTATATCTGGGGAGTACAAGTCTATGGTGGCATGGAGTTCATGGACTTCATTGGATATACTTCTAATATTTAGGCTTAGTAGAAGGAAGTCACTTGGCTTTCTACTGGCTGTAATATGGGAGAAGTTGTGGTTTCTAGTCTGATTATGAGGATTGGGGTTGGAGATGGTAGGGCCAGGGTTGGGGTGGATGTCTCCACTTAGGGCTAGTTTTGATATGCATGAGGTTATTTGTTTTCTCAGTTTTTGAATGTGTTTGTTTATAAAGGAAACTTTATGATTGTGCTCTGTGGGTAATAGGTATGGTGGGAGGGTTACCATGTTAAGTTGTAGGGATGCTTTATGTTTGAGTAATATAGTTGGTAGAATATGTGTGGGGTGCATAGGGAAGGTTCTTGAGTTGGTGGGAGGGGAGCTGAGTGAGGGTGAGACATGAGTGGTGGTGTGAGTAGTAGTACAGTGGTAGTGGCTGAGTGGGGGAATGATGGAGCTTTGGTAGGATGTAAGATATGCAAGGAGAGTGCATGCAGTGAGCATAGATAAGGTATGCTTGTACATGTTAGTTGAGGAGGTGTGATAGTCGTGTGAAGATGGAGGAGGTAGTGATGGGTTAGCACTGTGGTTGGCTATTGGAGAGATGGGAGGGGTTTGTGAGTGTAATAAAGGTGGGACCACTGGGGGCGGGAGGGAATAGGGGGCAGGGTGGGGAGCGAAGCGGGTAGAGACCCTATTAGTTGCTGTTATGAGGGGGCAGGAAACAATCAGGTAACAGAGTTAACTGATAAATGAACATATGATAGTGACAAGGGTGGTTGTAGTTTTAAAAATGGTGCCTGCCACAGGTAATATTTATTAACTTTGGGATTGTCTTAAGGTAATAAACAGGGAAGGGGGAGGGGAGAACAAGGGTGTGAGCAGGCAGTTCTTTGTAATGCTGCTAATGAGCCAAAGCAAAGACAAGTATGTGTTTAAGAAACAATCACAATTGACCAAGGACTGCTCTGAAACTGTAACTCATTTCTTAACCATTTTTCAGGTGAAAAAACAGGATAACCTTGTATCAGTAGGCTTCTGGGGTCTCAGTTTAAATTAACAAACACTCAGTATTGATCGGTTATGGATACTATTTGCTAATAGAAGGGAATAAGAGAGAAAGTGGAAGATGAGTGTGTGTGTGTGTGTGTGTGTGTGGGGGGGGGGGCTGCTTACAAGCCAAAGCAGAGTGCTCTCCAGGGGAAAATGAATATTGGCTCAAACAGGTAGACACTTACTCAAAGTCAACTTTAGCTGTTTGCAGACAGTTCAGACCTGGACTGTGCTTTTCTTATAAGAATGATAAAGGTGGTACCGCAGCTGAATACTTAAGAGTGGTGTTAGGTTCAAAGTCAACTTTAGCTGTTTGCAGACAGTTCAGACCCGGACTGCGCTTTTCTTATAAGAATGATAAAGGTGGTACCGCAGTTGAATACTGAGTGGTGTTAGGTTCAAAGTCAACTTTAGCTGTTTGCAGACAGTTCAGACCCGGACTGTGCTTTTCTTATAAGAATGATAAAGGTGGTACCGCAGTTGAATACTTAAGAGTGGTATACTTAAAAGTTTTAGCTTGCCCAGTTACGCTGAGACCTGGACCCTACAGCTGTGCCAGTAGGGAGTCTTAATGGGATCTGGTGAGCAAGGGAGCAACCAGCCCCTGACTGTGATCACTGTGCGCACTTAAGGGAAATTGTACTCTACAGTGTGTATTAGTTATCCTTTTCTCTTCTATGAGATGACCTCCCTGGTGTTAGTGGTGAGGATTGAGGCTCCTTGATTGCTGGGCCAGGGCACGGTCATCACAGATTATTTCAAGAACTATTTATAGAAACTCATTTTAGGTGACATTAGCTTGAGTGTTATGTCTCTGCTCCTGCATGCATTCACTATATCAAGCTTATAATATGCCAAATGACCCAATATATTTGGTTTCACTGTACTTTCGAACAAAAAACTGAAAACATTTCAAAGCTCTTTATTTTTGTACACACATCACTACTGCCTGACCCAAAGGTCGTTTCCTGAAAGTGTTAGCAGAGTACTAAATTACACACAGTGCCCTGCAGCTTTAATGATTCATTTTGCTCAAACATTGTGTAAAGTCAACAACTCAACCATTAAATAGAAAGCAATTGTTATCGCTACTTTCTATGCAATGAATGCACTTAGGTTCTACGTGTCTTGCATTTCCTGACACTTTTTTTCTCATTCTTAAAAATTCTGGGCATTCCAATGAAGACAATTGATGTACATTTTGTGCAAAACATTCTTTTCAACAAAGCTTTTAAATGCTACTGAACTCTGTGCCACCACATAGTACATTAAGCTTTTATTCTAACCATGCTACTTCCATTCTCATCTGATCATAATGTGCATTAAACTTATTATGCCCAGTAACTTCTCTTTTCTCCTCTTTAAAGGTATTAAATATCTTGATGTCTCCCTCACCTATCACACTGAATTTGTCTGACCTTCCTTCAAGTTCACTCAGTGGGCATCGGTTTAACTACAGGATGCAAAGCTTCTTGATTTCTGACAAGTTACCTTGCAACTTGATGAAATGGGTGGTTGTAATGGATTAATCATTAATATGAAGGCAGAGGCTGGTTCTTGTTTGTGCTTATGTGAAAAGTAAAAAAATGGGCGATTTAACTGTTAAAAGATAAGAAATACAGCGTATAACAGCAAAATAAGAATTTCAAAACAAAAGCAGGATAGTGACTGCATGTGGCTGAAACTTTAATCACACCTCACAGTGAAAACTTCACTTCAGCATTCTATTCTGACACAGTCAGATATTCCACAAGTTATCAGATATTCCACAAGCTTTTTGGCATGCTTCAGACAATATCTTCAACAATAAGCAAAGATTATTCCCTGTTAAATCACTTTGTTCAGATCTTGTGGAGCAACAGAAATGCAGACAAAGTTCAGTTGCTGGACCCCTACTTACCTGTAACAATAGATCTTCATAGCAATAAGGATGAATTGGAGATGAACAAAATGGAAGAACTAGGGGGTAATTAAGCAGTTGGAGTCAGACTGACTGAGTACTATGGATGTTCAACAATCACACTGCTTTAATGGCATGTGGGTAGTATAGGTAGTACTGCTCTGCTAACCTCCCACTGGCAGTCTGTCAAAGCTCACAGTCTCTGAATACCTGTCTAAGGGTGTGATGGACCAATGACCTGGCAGTACAGGGACTGCCTTACAAACCCACAGACGGAACTCTTTCAGTTTTCTGGAGTCTAGCAAGAAGTGAAATTGGAAATACTATCAAGCTTTGTTAACATGTACTGTGTTCCAGTTACTGCAAAAACTATCCCCACCCCCATATATACATGCACAAAATAAAGACAGTGGAACAGCATTCAATGGCAACCTAAACACCATGCTATGTACATTCAAATAGGGGGATGGTGGGTGCTGCCAGTAAGACACTGTGTTCTACGAACATCTACTGTTACAAGTAGGGCTTGCCAACTGTATGGTTTTCAAACACACTGTCTTATTGACATATGGGCAAATTCCCACAGCTACTTAACCTAGGAAGAAGGGTCCTTGCAAAGACTTCTGTGATCTAGAAAGGGCATCCAGTTTGTAGTGTTCCTTAAAGGTATGGACAAAGTTGATGCATCTGGAGTACTTCTTAACCATTCCTTGTCAATATGCCACTTAAGAGGAGGCAGCCCTGATGAAAAGCACCTTTCTCTTGCTTGGATTTGCCTTACCATAAATGGTTTAAGAAAAAAAAACAACAGAAGAAAGCCAGCGTGAAATGATTTGCTCGGAGAGGTTAACTCTTATTTGTCAGTGTAGGAAATAAAAAAAAAAAAAAAACTTTAAGCCAGAAATAAAAAAAACTTTGAGCCTTCCTAAGAAGTTTTGTTCTGTTCTGTTAAATGTATCATCTTCTCTCCCTTATTCTTAGGTTCTGGGAAAAACACAGGTAGGTTGATAGCCTGATTGAGAGTGAATTCTGAGACCAATTTCGGCATGAAAGATGGATTAGTAAGGGACACAATCCTATCCCTGTGGAAAATAAGGTAATGTTGTCCCACCATGTGTGCATGCAGCTCAGACACTCTCCTTGGAGATGCCAGAGTAACAAGCAAAAGAGTTTTCCACATTAAGACCCTGAGCGGCAGGTTCAAAGGGTTATAAGATAAAGTTTTCCAGAACACAACTGAGATCCCGAGGAGGAGGAATTTACTTGCAAAGGGGTCTTGTATGCAACATTTCTTTCATGAAATGTTTTACCAAGAGAGAAGAGGAGGATGCATACTGTACAGTATCTTGAAGTAGCTCTCACAAATATTTCAAGACCAGAGGTATGTTAACTGCAAGGGACTCTGTGTTTCCATTTAGACACCACTTAAGATTTTCTAGCAGCAGGTTTTCTGGCCTTCTTTTCCACCTACTGCACATCCTCAAGAAACAAATCAAGAGTCAAGACTGAATCATCCAGGCTGTCAGTTGTAATGGTTTGAACTGGGGTGCACCAGTCACCCCCAAGACTGTGAGAAAGTATGTGGTTAACTGTCCTTGGCCAATGCCATTAGAAGGGAGAACCAAGACTGCCTGGGCAACAGGTGGTCACCATAATGATCTTTGGCATTTCTTTCCAAATCTTTACAAGTACAATTCAAATCAGATGGGGCTACTAGAAGTCTGTTATCCAGGGAGGAGGAAACGCCTAATCATCTTACTCCTGCAAGACATGCTCCAGTCCAGCTAGCATCTATCAAGCACTCCTGGTGTAAAACTAAACCAAACACCTTGTATTTAAAGTGGTGTCCATCCACAGTGAAAAGGAAACTCTCTTGCAGACACTTGAAAGTGACGTATCAAAAAGCTTCTTTCATGTCCCGAGACAACATACAGGTGTCTTATGGCAACTAATGCACTACTAAATGGAGCTTTACAATTCACATTTTCAAGCAGTGTATGTGCCCAGTGAAATGACTGAGACGAAGGATGGAATGAAAAACCTCCAGCCCAGCAGAGCTAAAAAGACAGGAGATGACCCACGGATCTCACTATGAAGGGTGGACTCTCTCAATCTCTCTCTCCCTCCCCTCTGTCAAGATGGGTCTATGCCTATTCTAACAAATCAGCAATAAGACTGATTTTTTTAGTGGAACCCTTACTTCAGGATAACCAATGAACTCTGAGATATGGTCATTTATCACAAGGTCAAGAACCACTACTCTTCTGTGATGTTCTTCCACAACTAGGAGAACAAAATGATATTGCAAAGTAGATTTCAGCACAGGATTTGAACACTAATGATGGCATGCCCAATCAAGACTTGCTGCTATGATTCTGAAAGAGAAGGATGGCCATAACTGAGATGTACTCTAATTCTGTGAGGATTTTAGAGGCAGTCATTTTATGTGCCTAATTACATAAACAATTCAAATAAAAATATAGTATGCAATGTAAATACAATATGGTGCTCCCAAATGCAATTCTTACTTTCAAGCTATTAGTACATGGTGCATGGTGCATGCTTTAATCCAAAGACAATTTGTAGTAACAGCACAGGTATGTAGTTTACAGGTACTTGCTAGGCATGTTGCACAGGAGAGAACTAAAAAGCCTAGTCCAATTTCCACCCAAAGTCAGAGTATTAAGGTTGAAGTAATCAAACCCTGAACTACAGGAAGAAGCTCATTAACAATGAATACCCTTAATTATCTGCACTAAGTGCCAAACTGCAATGAACTTATGTTTGCCTTAATAAGTCAGCATTAAAAGTACATTTTCAAAGACAGAAGACATCGGGCACTGCAATGGATGTGAACATAAGTTAGGAAGCAGCATATTTCACAGTGAATAAAGAATGTAGGTAGCAAGTTGAGTGGCCAAAAAAGCTCAGTGACACCACCATTATTAGGCATAAATCTGCTACCTAAGCAGTGCAGAAGATCAAAATGTGAAATACATGTGTCAGAGCACTTATCACTGGGTAAAATACTCTCCAAATAAAGGTTAACACATTGAGAGAGGAAAACAAAATATCTGAAGGCACAATAGAATGGTATTGCAAATCCTGTAAACCCAAGTATGATTCCCTATCCTCCATTTCCCTTGTGCCTAAGTATGAGCAAGTCACTCAGATAAACAGTGTTGTCAGATTGCCTCTGAAAAGTGATGCTTGTATCTAGCAGGTTTACCTGGTTAAAGCAAATAAAACAAGCAACAAAACTACTTGCCAAATGGCATGTTTCAGATGCAGATAATTTTGCAGTAGGATCATTTGGAACAGGTGTGATTAGTAATGCAAGCACAGTTTGTGGAGAAAAATGGTTAAATGCCTGCATTAGCAAAGTAGGACAGAGCGATGTGGGAAATAATACTGCAAAAAAATATTCAGTGCCACAATAATAGAAAAGGAACCATCCTATTGACGCATGGGATACTGCCATAAAAGCAACAAGATGAGATGACCAATCAACATTCAGTGAAGACAGGACAAGTCTAACAGTGGTCACTTCCAAGATGGCTGCACATTGAGTAACAGGTTAACTCAGGTCTCCCAGTCTCAAAACTGGAACTCAGAGAAGGTCGGTAGACTTTTGTGTTCATGAGTACATTTCAGTGACTGGCTAGTAAGTGTACTGCCTGGATGCCAGGAAAAAGAAATACAAAGCACCTGAAAAAAAAATCAGCTACAAAAAGTGAAGAAGAAACATTGACTGGGGAAAGTTCTGCAGCTGTTCAGCACAAAGCAATGCAACTTCCAGACATGACTTCCCGTAACCTATAGAAAGATACAAGACAACTGCACACAGGCCTGATTAAAATAAACAAATCACTGACGGAGTATATCAACACAAACTTTGCAGTTGCCCGCCCCTACTGTAAATATGATCTGGGACACTCCTCCCAGTCTAGTGTTCATTCTACCTAATAGAGAGAGAACATTTGAGAAGGACAACCCACTTAGGTTCTTAACCTTGAATTATCTTCTGCTCCTCCTTTTTCCCCTTGCACTTTACCAACAAAAAACAATTTCCTTGTGTTCTGACTGAGTGCTGAGTGTGCTTTTCAGCTGATAAGTATATTTTCGGCACTTCTTAACTGTTTGGAGTTAAATAAAACAATTGAATTTAGTTCAGAATACATTTCAAATAAATTGCATTTATTTAAACTATTTGCTTTAATACTGCTACACACTCAAGTGTGCTAGCTTGCACTGCACTTGAATTGTTTTTAGTGCTGTTTTAGGTGCTTTCTGAAAAAAAAAAAAACAATCTAAGCTTGTTTCCTGCCTTTCCTGTAACTAGTCTAGTCCAGATACAGATTTGCTGTATCCAGGCCTGTTGGTAAGCTTCTGAGTCCCCCACCCCAAGCCTTTATGTGTTGGAGGGAAGCCTTCTGGCTCATCAGTGGGAGTGGTAAGCACTAGGTAGCCTATCTACTACAAGTGGATTGGCTTTTGGCCCATAAATTGTAGTTTATTGTCTGTTTGGGCAGTTTTTCCATCTCTTTCAACTTTCTGGTTTAAAAGCCCACATCTGCGCTTGTTTCCCACCTTTCCTGTAATTAATCTAGTCCAAATACAGATTTGCTGTATCCAGGACTGTTTGTAAGCTTCTGAGTGGTGCCAAAGTCTGCTCTTCAATTTTTTCCTTAGTAGAAAAAAACAAGCAAAACTGTAGAAACCACAATCCAAAAACCACCAACACAGGAGCCCAAAGGGTGAGATGCACAGAAGATTCCTTTATTCCATACACAACATACGTTCTGGTACCTCGGCAATTTGCCTTCATGGAACATTTACCATCAGAATTCATCTTCCTTTTAAATGCTTATCAATTAAACAATTACACCATTGAACCATCCCACATTCTTAACTGATCTTAATACAATTCATTTGTTCAACTCCCTTAAAAACATTATTATTGCCAAGTCTGATGTTTTCAAATCTTTAATACATACATTTTTCCAAAATATAAATATAATTAAATATGTATATATTTAAATATTTATTACTACCAAATATATAACTTTTAACATAAATATTTATTAGTATTAAATATACAAATTTAAACATAATAATGATAATAAGAGTAGCAAAATTTGATTTATCATAAATATACTAAATATATAACTTGCTTTAAATAAGTAAACATTTTTCAAGTCAATAAATAACATACACAATTTCATATCACAAATCCACTTTCCAAGTTCATGCCCCTGGGGTATAATGTGTGGTATTCTAAGATCATTTTGTATTCTAATCTACATAATGCCCTCTTGAAATTATCTGCGCAAATATGGGGTCTGGCCAACACACTAAATAAAAAAACATCCACATTCCCATTATATACATTAATAAAATGGGAGGCTACTGGACTGTCCATATTTCCCCTTCTTATATCCCCCAAATGTTCTAAATGCGCACTTTAACCTTTCTCGTAGTTTGCCCAGTATACCATAAAGGTGTACTTTATGCTTCAATTTTTTCCCTTAGATCTGATAGTTCTCTCCTCTCCTGCACTTTTACTAGCTTATTAGTTTAGCACTTTACCAGACTTCTTGTAGCAATTATTGTAGCATACAAAAGTACTACTAACACTAAATGTTCTACAAGGAAACGGCTCCAGTATTTATTAATGCCCAACCCTCCAGGCATGTTTAAAGGTCATTTCCCTGTGCTTTCTCCTATTAACCTGGTGAACTTGGGGATCTTGAGGCAATGTAGCAACTGCCTCATGTACACTGACAACTCTCTCCTCTTACCTCACAACACTCAGACTTGTGAGAGATGCACTTGTATATCCATACTGGAAGCCACGCACTCTCAAGCCAAGACTGGAACAGCTGGTTAAGAGGAGAAGGTCAACACTTGCATCACACCACATGGAACGCATCATCATGGACCCAATAAACAAGGATATAGGGAGATCTCCAAACTCTGGATCCTACAGTTTGGTTTTGTGAAGGGTAGATCATGCCTGCTCAAATTGGTCAACTTCTTTGAGTCAGTCACCAGAGCTGTGGATGAAGGCAAGGTGCTTCATACAGCCTTCTTTGACCTGGCCAAGGTCTTTGATACCATTCCCCACTCAGGAATCATAGAAAAAGTCACTAAGGTAGACATCAACCCCTATATCACTAGGTGGGTTGCAAACTGGCTCACAGATAGAACCCACAGTGTGAAAGTAGATGACTCAAAGTCAGACTACTGACCAGTCACAAGTAGAGTCCCACAGGGTTTGGTCCTGGGTCCTCTCCTGTTTATCTACTTCTCTGATGTCCAGGCCAACACAAAGGGACTCTGGCTGACAAAGTTCACAGACTACTGCAAGTTGGGAGCTATTATTAACTCCCCAAGTGATGTTGACTCCTACATAATGGCCTCAAAGACACCAACGACTGGTGTCAGAACCATGGCCTTAAGCTCAATGCCAACAAAATGTGTCGTTATCCCCCTTGGGAAAAACCCAGTTCCCTTGAATTACCACACTGATGGTAGGCCACTGAACACAGAAGGCATTATAAGAGATCTGGGAAAACAGGTTGACAGCAACCTCTCTTTTGACCACCACGTTGTCACTGTGGTCATATCTCATTACTAAGGGTTTTGCATCCAGGAAGAAAGAGGTCATTCTCTCCCTCTACTTTTCCCTCATTAAGCCAATCATCGAGTACAATGCCCCATTTGGCATGTACTTCACTAGACACCTGCAACAACTGGAGAGACTGCAAAAGTACCTCACAAAGAGGATCCTAGGCCTTAAATACGTGTCCTACATGGACAGAATCAAAACCCCCAACTAATCTCTATCTCATATCTCCTACTTAGAGGCAATCTCTGCTTGACTTACAAAGCCATGTCTGACTCAGTTCTGTTAGAAATGCTACATCTAAAGAAAACCAAATCCCTCCGCACCACATGCTCCAAAGACCTCAACCTCATTGCCACAATCAACATTACATGTTGGAGGGACAGGTTCATAACCCAGAGACTGACCATGCTATGGAATAGAATTCCCATACATGTTAAAGCAGAGTACCTCACTGGCCCTATTCCAGAGAAATCTTAATGAGTGGATGGGAAATAGAAAATTCACCCCGGGGATCACTCCAGTGGCTCTACTTGACAGTGGCACTAGGAACTAAGGTCAGATGGCACGATGCCAGGGTAATGCTATGGGCTAGGCTTGTAAAGGCTCCAGGGGCCATTAACCTAGTACACACCTATGAACCAATGAAAAGGCAGGAAAAAATGGAAGAAGCTTTTAACAGATATTCAGATGAGGTGACGAAGCTGCAAAAATCAGAGGTTAAAATGAAGAAAAGGCTGGCTAAATACAAGATTGCTCAGGAAGACACATTTCAAAAAAATAACAGAATTAGAGGACACAGCATGTAGGGAAAACTTGAGATGTTCAGCTATAACATAGAAGCTGGAAGAAACAGAGTGCATTCATTTTATGAAAGCACAAATAAGCAATTGGACTGGTATTCCACAGCAGATTCATTTTATGAAAGCACAAATAAGCAACTGGACTGGTATTCCACAGCAGAAGTTGTTAGATGAAAGGGCACATGTGTATGCTCCAAACCAGACTATGAGAAAGCAACCTAGACCTTTAGTAGTAAAGCTGCAATCCTACCAGGAGTTGTTCATTTTGACAAAACTGTGGCAGTGGGATAAAATACTAAAAGTGGGAGACAGCAGAGTGCTTGTGGAGAATGATCGATTACTTGTATACCAGGCAGAAAAGAAGTACATTAATTCCACTATTTGGGAATGCTGAGATGCAGGTGTGAGATTCAAACAACTGTACTCAGCTGTCTTCAAGGTATTCTGCCCTGGAGGGACAATCATTTTTTAATTAAGTACATGTTAAGGAGAAAATACAAAAAGTTGTCCAACAAAAAGTGAGATGTGAAACAAAAGGAGATTACATTTCTTGTTCTTCTGGTACAAAAGACCATAGAGAGAGAGAGAGACTGTCTGTGAACCCTTTTCCAAAGTTTCAAAGGAAAATGTTGCAGAGAAGGAAGAGAGCATGAGAGTTGTCTAGATGAATCAAGAGTACATTGGAAATGAAACAGACAAAGGATTTGGGAGATAGAGATGAACAGTAATAAAACCAGTAATGTAATGTGGGATTACAGTGCAATTATTACATTTATGAAATATGACAGAACAAGAAAATCTGGAAATATTCAACTTTTCAGAATCTGTTGTACTTGTGGAGGACTATAAAGTATATGCCCTACTTCATGTCATTCATGTTCAGAAAAATGCTTAGGGGAGGGGAAGAAAGGGAAAAAGTTAACTAAGTAAAATGTTTAATAGTACTATTTTTGTGGTGGTGTGTGGTTTTCTCTGCATGCTAGAAAGTAAAATGTTCTCGGTTATTTTAAGTGCAGTGTGGATTGTAAATATGTGCTGCTCTTCTCTCTTTTCCCCTTCTCTTTCTTCTTGTTCAGTTTTTAAGATATTCCATGTACTGCAATGTAAAAAACGTTATGTGCTTTTTTTCATTCTTGCATGGGGGTGACTGGATTAAGGACCTTTGATTTAGTAACAAGTTTTAAAAGAAAGCAAGCAAACAAAAAAGAATTTTGAATATTAGGAAGTTTTTTTCTAGCAAATTAATGTATGCTTAACAGCATTCTTCTGCATCTAGACCCCCCAACATCTCCAAACAGACAATCTGATAAAGAGAAATTGGTTACAGTCTGGTGGAGACTGGCTGGGGGGGGACTGGCTAGGAGATAATGTTCTCTGAGAGCATTCAGGGGTTTTCCCAGCTGGGAGAAAGACAAGACAAGACCAGTTAGTACTTACCAGAAGTATAGGCTGCACCATGAGTCTTAGCATGGATAACCTTTCTTTTAGGTTAAATTAAATCAGTGAGTGTTGCTGTCACTGTGGGACATTTGTTCCTATTAGGAGGGTAAATCTTTAATATTTGAAGATGTACACAGTTTTGTGTGTGTATTAAATTAATAGGTTTTAGGGAGGTATTGAGGGTTTGTTTTTTTGTTTGAGGGCTTTCACTAAAACAAAAAGTTTTGTAAGACATGACATAGCCTCAAATGGATATGACAAGAAAACTATATAAAAGTTCAATGTGCCAAACAGTGTATGCATGTAACACAAAAGCTGGAACTAGATATTTAACAAAGTAGTGTTGTATATTTAAAGGTGGGAATAATAACTTTTTAATACAATGATGCTTTCTGCAATGTCATGAAATGTCAATGGTCTCACAGATAAATACAAAAAAGAAAGAAAGAATAGTAAACTTTATTTTAAAATGTGGAGTGCAGATAGCTATGTTACAGGAGATGCACTTGGAAAGAACTGAACAATGTGAATTTGGTAAAGAAAGGTTTTTCAGGATAGTTATTCATTGGAATACGTGGGACAAAGGACAAGAGAAGTACTTACATTAATTGCAAGAGGAGCTCCAATAGTGATAGAAGAGAATAAAATGGATAAGAATGTCAGATTTGTAGTGCTAAGGGGCTACTGGTAAGGGAAGAAGATTACACTGGAATGCATTTATATTCCACCTAAAACTGCTACAATGGAGTTTAAGAAAACTCTGGGTGAAATAAATCAGTTTTCAGCAAGGAATATTACTTATAGGTGGGGAATGGAATTTGATTCACAGCAGTGAAGATGTGTCTGGGGGGCCCAGAAGGAAAAGTATAACAAAGGAGAGTAGATGCTTGAAGAAATGTATGAAAATATTTGACATGGAAGATGTGAATTCAGTAACAGGCACTTGGAGTGAATTTACATACTATTCCTCAAGATATAAAAACTGGGCTAGGCTAGACAGAATTTACATTTCACAGGAACATCTGCATTTAAATGAAGGTCTTGATACGCACCTAACTATTTCAGATCATGCACCAATAACTAAATTAAAACATAGGGTAATGAAATAAAACTTAGACACTGGTGCTTTCCCACCTATCTGTTGAAAAGAGAGGAATTTAAGGAATTGGTAGTGCAGATTTTTCAGGAGCTATTTGAGAGGACAGAAATCACTTCTGAAAATATAGCTAGCGAGTGGGATAAAATTAACATGGAGTTTTAAAACAGGGTGGAAATAAAAGAAAGGGAGCTATGGTTAAGAAATAATGACTTACTTGGAGGGATTGACAAATGTTAAAGTATTGTAGAATAGGGAAAATCTCACAAAACAAGAGCATCAAATGCAGAATGCTCAGCAGAAAATACAATATTACCTTGATAATATACACACATTTAGAAAGACTGCTGTTAAGCAAATGTTTCTGGACAATTACACTAGAGCATAAAAATTTCTAGCACAACGACTCAGGCAACAGAAAGTAGAAAGGGATGTCGGAAAGCTTGGAGAGCCTATAACAAGGAAGGTAACGAGATCCTGTGGAGGTATTACAAATATTTTGGAAATTCAATGAAAGTATGTATAAAGCAGAGAAATATGGAAATCAAGAAAAGATACAAATGGAAATGTTTATGGAAGAATTAAATATGCCAATGTTAGAGATAGATGATGCTCAATTACTAACGTTTAAGATAGGAGGAGATGAGATAAAAATTGTGATGTATAACCAATCTACAGGAAAGTCCCAGGGAAGAGATGGTATTCTTGTGGAAGTATGGAAGCTAGGAGGGAAAAACTGACAAAGATCTGGAGAGTTTTGTTTAACAGTTATAGAGACATCTTGGAAGAAACTGGTGGTAGCTGTAATGCCTAAAGAGCCATCAGATCCATCTTCATAAGGCCCATTTCAATACTACACCACGATTATAAGTGTTTACATTGCTTAAAAGAATGGCAAAAGTAAAAAGTAATGCCAAAATTGACAGATACTGATCAAAGTGTTTTTTGTGGAGGGAAGGCAAACATTTAACAACATTAACAGAACAGTGATGATCCAGACAGAAGCAGAATTTAAGAAACCACCATTGTTGTTGGTGGGTCTTGATGCAGAGAAAGCATTTGACAGAGAAATCTGGAACATTATAAGCAGGGCAATGAAAGCATTTGCATTTCTTGAAAAAAAATATTAAGTTGATTAAGAGGATATATGAGGGATCGGAGGCAAAAATTAAAGTAGGTGGGGTCCTCTCTGATAATTTCTGCTTGAGGAGAGGAACCAGGCAGGGGTGTCCTCTTTCTGCTTTGCTATTTGCATTACATTTAGAACCACTGGCAAAGAAAATAAGGGACTCAGAAATTAAAAGATATAATTGTTATAGTAGTCAGCTGGCTCTGTTTCCAGATGATATTATTTTATACATGACAAAACCAGAATGAGACATTACAGTGTTGTGGAACATTCTGAGACAGTTTCAAATTTTTAGGGATACAAAATTAATGAAGCTAAAAACAACAGCGGTAAATTATGTACCCACACATGAATTGGTTCAGCAATTTCTGTATTTATGGGGACATGATAAAAAGTATTTAGGAGCATGGATTAAAAATGATTCTGGTGTGGCAGCTAAGGATATGTGTGAAGAAAAAACAGCAGTATAAGGCAACTAAATGGACCCAAGTGGTAAAAATTAGATCCAGCGAAAGAAAAACAAAAGGTTCAAATGTCTCAAATAACAGAGCACTTTATTTTGACACACACACACACACACACACACACACACACACACACACACACACACGCAGCTTTCAGGCCCAAAAGACTCCTTTTCAAAGCAAATTAAAAGATGAGAATCATTGCTTCTTCTATACTATAAGCCTGCCCCTTAATTACAAAATCAATATGTGAGAAGAGACTAAAAAGATAATACAAAAACTGAGAAAATGGAAGCTTTGTTATATGGATAGTAAGATAAAAGCAATCAAAATGTTTTTAGTGACATTAGTCTTGTACACATATCAGGCATATTTTTATCAGCCAGAGAAGAAGTTGTGGATAGCAATTAAGAGTTGAAAGACTTAATCTTGGAGGGGAAAACAGCAAGAGTCAAGTGGGATAAGCGGATTTTTCCAGTAGAATAGGGCAACTTGGGATTAACCAATTTGATGGGGTATTTCAGGGCTACACAATTAAGGCTCCTATACACAGCACAAGCAGAAAACTATAATTCAAAGTGGAAAGGGATGATGATAAAACAGGGGGAAGCTCAAGAAACAAGGAGAGACTGAGGTTTTGGATGCAGATCCTTAAGATGAATAACAGTAACCATGCAGAATATTATATTTATAAAGTAGATTAGCAGAGAATATTCTAAGATCTAAGCAAACATGGGAACGGAGAAAGGAGATTCTGCCAATAGGGATAACTGCAATTAAAGATATAGACAACTGGCAAGAGGAGGCTGGAATGTCTTGCAGAAAATGAGCAAAGGAACCCAGGTACTGGGAGCAAATAACTAGAGAGGGGAGATATGATAGAATGGGAAGATGCCAATAATTTATCTGGACTGCAGGTTAGAGACTGCCTTCTATATAAAGTATTGATAGAGTATAAGCAAAGAGAAAGAAATGGGGGGGGGTCCTAAAACAAAAGACCAGCACTGGTAGAGTTTTTAGTAGAATCTAAAACAGAAACTGCCATTTTAAAAAAGGGAATAATTAGTACAGCTTATAAAATATTTTACGATAACTACAAGAATCAATCAGAAGAGGTTAGAGAGGATTGGGAAGAGAGACTGGATAAGTAATTCACAAAGAAACAATAGGATGATATAGGTATGTCTCCCAAATATGCAACACAATTCAGAAAATTTAGGCTTTTTGCTTGGAAATGTTTATATAGATATTTTTATACCCAAAGCAGACAGCAAATGTTGGAGGGGTGATGGGGAGGAAAGACGTAACTGGAAACATATTTTCTGGGACTGCTGCAAGTTGGTGGACTTTGAAGGATTCCTTGCAGGATGCACTGTCGGAGATGCTGGGTGGGCAGATTAGTGTGAATAGGAAGATGATTATTTCTGAGTTATGATGCAGAATTGGTATTGCCTAGATATGGTAAGGCCTTGTCGTATCCAATTATGGTGGCTGCCAAAAAGCAGTTATTAGAAAATGGAAATCAAAATCTAAACCGCCTATACTAGAAGTGGCGAACATCTTAACAGAAATAAAAAAACTACAATGGAGACCTTTAAAAAAGGGGGGGGGCAAACTACATAGTAAAAAATGGGAATTGTGGAAAAAATACATACAGGGGAGGAATGAGGTTTAAAAGAAAGGACGTAAGTGAGATATGTAGTGTTTGAAAAATTGATTAGGCAGAATATAAGTAATGTATAGTATTTGCAATTGTGTGTGTCAGTATGGTTTGTGATGTAAAATGCTTACAACTAGGACTGTGTTGGTGTAGTTTTTATTGTTTTCATTTATACAAAAGTATGATTGCTTATGTCATAAGTGACTGCTTAATAAAGATGTTTCTTGTTTAAAAGAGGCAGGAATTGAATAATTTATGTAATGTTGCTTAGATCCCGCAATGGTGGTGCTGCGGTAGCATTGTCACCTCACAGTAAGACGCTGTCCAGTTCGATTCTCAGCTAGAGCGTCTTCTGCATGGAGACATGCGTGAATGGGTGTACCTTCATTGAAGGTTGTGCGTCAGGCCTGGCAAGCCGGTACGTAAAAATCAACTGCCAATCATTAGCAGACCGGAGTTCCGCTGTGGCGACCCCTAAAAGCCGAAAGACACAAACAAACACAAACATGTAATGTTGCTTTGGTCATATGGTATATAGCAATGTATGTGAAGTATAACGTTTGTAAAAGTGAATTTGTTAATACAGTTTGACTACATTTATAAAAATGTAAATTTGTCTGTGTCAAATGATACTTCAATAAGAGTGTTTAAAAAAAAAAAAAGTCCAATGGTGGAAGTCTCCATCTTAACAGGAATTTTCTTGGTTGGCATTAACATAAATAATGGCTAGCATAAACAAAGTGCACCAGTGGTAAAAATGTTTTTCTCATTAGTGTTGCAAATACAGAATCCATGAAACATATTGCAGAAGAAAATATATTAAACATCATGTAATAGACTATAAAGATGAAATATTTTTATGTAAGGAAATGTGAAAACTGGCTATGGTCAACATAATGCAGACTCGCATCTGTTCATACTTTGCAGAAAGTACCTTTATATACCAGTGCAAGGATAAACACAGGACTGTGTGATGATACCATCTTACTCTTGTACGTAATTGCTACTGAACAGTAAACGCATTTAATCATGTCTCACATTACATAAATCAGCTGTACACAAACTGTAGCCTATCTCATTCCTGTACTTAACATTTTTGTATTTGTCAAATTGTTTTCCAAGTGCAAATACAAGCCCAAAAGTAGGAGTTAAACTTAAAACTCAGCAGATGTTTTTGGAATAAGGTAAGGGTCATCCTGGAATGAGTAATGAGCAGCAGTGGGATCTCTAGTCACAGCAGGGATCTCAACTTTTTGTTGAGGCTAATCAGGGAATTTTTCCAGTCTTGGGACTTCACTTTTTTCTGCAACAGTTTCTTCCTTCTGTTGTAGAGTTTATTAATGGCAGGGGACCACCAGATTGGCTTCCTTTTTTGGAGAAGAGCATTTTGGTTCTGTTGGGTATGGATAGTTCCATGCATTAATGTACGTGTTCATACAGTGCATTGGTGGATGATTCGGCAGTCATGCATCTATTTTCCATTGGCATGGGTGCCGTGAAGTTAGCCACCTCTGTTTTGAGGAGTCCAAAGTCAGCTTTGGAGAAGTTTTTCATGGTGGATACCTTTGCGAGGCATGTGGGTGAGATGTGGATTTCCATGGTGATTCGTTTATTGCCAGATCTAACCAGGGAGAAATTGACTATCGGTGTAGAGCAATGGTTGCCCATCTTAGTAATAACCAGGTCAAGGATGTTGCTTCCTCTAGTGGAGGTAAGAATGAGCTGGTTCAGGACATTGGAATTGATGAAGTCCAGTAAGCGTTGGGCCAGTGCATTGGTGCTTGAGTAGTTTTTCCAGTTGATGGAGGGATAGTTGAAGTCCCCTAGTATGAGAGTGGTGGGTTGGACCTTGATAGATTCCAGGGTGTTTAGGAAAGTGGAGTGAGAGTCTAGGGACATGGTTGGGGACCTATAGCAGGCTATGACCTGGATCGCAGTCTCACCTAATATTAGTTGTACCTGAAGTATCTCAGATGCATTATGCTGGGCTACTACCCTAGAGGTGTGCATATCATTTATGAAGATGGAGACACCACTGCCTTAGGAGCTTTGGTCCATGTTTCGGGGCTGAAAGGTGTGTAATGAGTTATAGCCTGGTAGAGCAGGGGTGCTTTCTGCTGCTTTAAACCAGGTCTCTGTTACAGCACAAATGTCGATGTTCTCCATTTTGAGGAGTGCTTCGAGCGAGTGCATCTTGAGATTTAGACTTCTAGCTCTGAGCAGCATGACCCTCAGATTGCATTTATTTATAGCTGTTATGGTGGTAATTTGGTCTTTAGAAATCACCTAAAAAGGCACTATAGGGGTGGCAAGAGCCTTAGACCAGTACCCGGAAACCCAGTGGTGACATATGCAGGCCATCTCTGGCAAAGCATTGAGGTCTGTCAATCATGTCATCCTAAGCAGACAGATACTGGATCCCCTTAGAATGACACCAGAAACTTAGCCAATTGTTGAAGTCAATCATTTTTATTTGTACTGCGGTATCATTCTGGGTGATGGTAGGATATTGCTCAGGGCTAGTGTCATACCTCCCTGGGCCACATAATCCGATAGCTCCACCATGTCTCTTTTCATGTAGTCCAGGGAGGTGCATCTCAGGTCATTCACACCCACATGAACAATGACAGAGTCATACTTGTACTTGCTGTGGAGTGACCTGAGTGCGTGTGTTATGTGTCGGATTCTGGTACCTGATAGACAGCTGACTGTTACCTTCTCCTTATTCAACCTAGTGAGTGGGACATCTGTGTGCCTCACTATTGAGTCACCTATGATTAGTGTATTGGGCAAGGTGTTTAGGCTTATGGGCTTAGGTTGAGGGTCACACTGTGGAGGTGAGCTATGGGTCCTGTGGTCTGTGCTGTGTTGTGTTGGTCGAGTGCATTTCTGTCTTGGAGGTCTCTGCTGTCTGGGTAAATTTTAATAAAAGCCTCCGTGAAGGTAGGTGTGTAGTTTGTGTTTTTATGTGAGGGCACTGCTGGTATGTGTTCGGGAGGACTATGTATTCCATGTGGTGTGGTGCAGGTGTTGACCTTCTCCCCTTGACCAGCTAGTCCGGTCTTGGCTGTAGAGTGCATAGCTTCCATTTTGGTGATATACGTGCATCTCTCACAAGTTTGAGGGTTGGGAGGTAAGAGGAGAGGGTTGTCTGTGTATATGAAGCAGTTGCTACACTGCCTCTGAATGCCCAAGTGCACCAGATTAATAGGCAAAAGCACAGGGAACTGTGGAAAATACTAAGAGAGTTAATTTACTCAAGGAGTATTAAGAACTTTACTGTGAATGTGTTTGGGCTTCCAAGGCTGCCTGACTGCAGATGCTATAATGAACCTGTTACATCTGCTCAAATATATACACAAAAGAAACAGTGAATACCTGAAGGAGCTACAGATTAAACAAAAGAGCTACACATAGCAAGGGTAGCACATATTAAAGTCTGCATGAAGGAACTCCGAGCCAATGTGAGGAAGTGCTGTTTATTTTCACAGAAAGAGAATAAGTTACCTGAAGCAGTCTTCACAATGATGACAAGAAAATTCTTCAGCCTAGCACCTACAATTCAACCAGTGGGTAGGTACACAAACAGAAAGGATAAATACATGCTTCTTACCAGCTTGCTAGAATCTCTACTTTTTTGGATTTAAAAATCTGTATAAAGGCTGTGTCATCTTCACATCCACATTAGACTAGTCCTATGTACCTCATAAGTTAAATTAGAGAAATGTTGCCTTCTTTCAAATTTAACAAACGTGAACCCCAAATGCCCTACTTACTAAGATATAAAATCCAGGATCAAACATGGTTACTTGGTCAAAGCTATACACAAGATTCATACCAGCTAAACAAGTTTGAGAACTGATGCCAGTACACTAAGACAAAATCTTAACACTAAAACACACAGATATATACACACACACACACACACACACACACACAAATTTGTTTAACCTCATCAAGTGCAAGAAAAAATGTTGGGGAGTGTAAGCTGTAGCAGTTCAGTGCTGCTAATGGCACTTTACGTGTTTTGCACTTATAGCAGAATACTTAACCCACTTTTTCTAGCAGTTTCTGCCGCTGTATCATGTATAGATAATACCACTATTATTTTCTCCTAGCAGTTCAATTTGGGTAAATATTAATATGGTTTTATGAGTTCTTGGCTACTGACTGAGCTATACGGTCTTCAGTAAATAAAAAAACAGTAAATTTATGTCTTATACCATCACTAAATGTTATGATTTACTACAAATGAATGTTGCATATAGTGTAAATGTATTTGATGTCTGCTGTTATTTTGTATTATTTTTATATATGTTACACTGTTCTACTATAATATTTCTGCCAGTCAGGGTGGGCCGTAACTGAAAAGGGCCATCAATCCAATCCAGCCACACTGTTAATAAATGTGAAAATTAACTAAGTTAATACAAATATATATCTGTACCATAATTTAGATAAAATAAATTTGCGTAACCATGATAATATTTGTACTTTTGATTAATTTACTTTCTGTGAGCACTAATTTCAAAATATATCTTGCATACTAATATGCAAGTGTTTATTAAATAAATAATAAATAAACGTCTTGTGTACTGATATGCAATGCTTATGTAATGATGGTTTTATTTCTTATATCAAGCTTAGCAAAGGGCACGATGAATCGATAAAGATATTGCTGTACTTTATGTCCTTGGTCCCTGAAACTGATTTTTTATTTACACCTTCATATAGTGAACAGTTTATCAAAAAACTTTTGTTGGAAAGTTGGCTTGCTTTACAGAAGCAGAAGCTTCTTTAACCTCAACACCTGCCTATTAATGTCAATTACTCCTCAAGAGAAGGCCCCTGCTAGTTCTCAAACAGTTGGGTGAAATCAACAAACTGCTAATCCTTACACACTTCTTTAAAATCACTGTTGCTTTCCACAGCTTGAATAGAATCATGTTTAGATGCGACTGGCTAACCTATCATTATATGTTACGTAAACATCTAGAATGATTCATGCTGTGTATGAGAAGGAAACATGAATAAAACATTTTGTACGGAGCTGTACATGGCTGCATCTAACCTTGTTATATAACCTGCTGAGAAAAAAAAAAACATTACCGTGCCTTAGCTGACAGTTCTGCAGACTTTTTTCTTGAAATGTTACTTGTTTTTGTTAACTTACATGAAGAACATGTCCAAAGCATCTTTTATTGTCATGGACTAAAGAAACACTATGCATTTTATGCATATCAAAAAGACAGTTTAAGCCAATCCCAGCATCCTGTCCCATTTACTGACCTGTCTTTCATTTCTGACTAAAATTCAGCATGCATGGCCTGATTGAATCCAGCACAGCCTTGAGAGATTCGGTCTCTCTTCATGTTTTGTATAATCCAGAGAGACAAGAAAAATGGTATAAACTTTGGTCTCGAAACATTAGCCAGGGTCTTTATGGCTGAGTTGTCTATGATGCTTCGATAGGATTATTGTTTTCTTTTTCCCATCCTTAATATCGCCATCATTGTGGCGAGTAGTTTTTTTATTTCAAATATGTCAGAACACAAATCCTCTTCAGTGCTTACAAGGTACAATGATAATAAAACACATGTCCATATTAAGTAAAGTCTGATGTTTTTGGCTTGATTACATTGGTACTTGCCTGCATGGTATTTTGAATATGAGAGACATTCTCAGAAAAAAAAAATATTTTTATGATGTCTGTTTACTAGGTTTGCACATATCTTTGTGCACAAACCATAGAATAAAATTCAAATAGATCACTGAATCTAGTGTTTTCTTCCCACAATTTACAATGATCATAAAGATGTGTTAACCAAAACCAAATCACAAAGTGCAACAGAAATTCAGTGTACATGGACATTGGGCTATGCCCTCATCCCCACACTAAGAGGTCCTGTAAATTTCAACAGGTGATCTGTACTAAAATTGCTCTACAAATGGGATCTGAAGCTGTCAGTTTGGATTTACATGTTCAAAGTAAATACACAAATTTTTGACATAATAAATAAGTGTAAGAGTGAGAGGGGTAATATATCAAGTGTTGAGGCTAAAGGTTTCACATCAGACACAGTCTGTAAGCATACATACACATAGCAACAACTGCATATATAGACATTCTAAACGCTACAACCTCAAAAGCTTCAACTGTATCAAGAAGCCCATAAACTCAACAAAATTAATACTTAATTTCATACATGTAATGACGTCTTACTAAGCACAATAAAACAAACATAAAGAGTCTCTGTATCATGGTAGTGAAGAGAAAATATCTGACCTTCACACTGATCCATGCCACACTCAAAAACCCATAAGCTGGACACTGTGACCAAGAAACCCCAATAACATCTTTGTAGTTGGTAATGCCACTGTAAAACAAATGCATGCCTCTCTGACCTTTGTAAGGAGATTGTGTCAGACTCCTGCCTGCCTGGGGGCAGATTTTGGGATATAAATATACAGGATTGAGGTTTAATATGATAAGATCATAGTTTGTGTTGGAGTGAGCAAAGTAAGAATGTCCAGCCTCTTCTGTATGCAAGAAGGCATGGTGATATTATCGAAGATGCAAAAACAAACATAGCAGAAAAATATCTGTTTAGCAGGAACCTTCCATTACCTCATATGACACCTAAATATAATGGCAATATTCTGGCCTTCAATTAGCAGACAAGTACATGGTGCCAGACAGAGGAGATCTGGTGAGGGTCAGCCTAGAGTGAGATGTGGCCCAGCCAGATTACTTTGTCTTTAATAGACTTTGCTTTTCTCTAAGGTACTGAACAGGAAATTAACCTCCCAAATAGTGCCTGTTTTAGACCTCTTCAAATTCCAAAACAAACACAGATAAAAATGCACAGATCAGTTTATTTCTTTTAGTAAATATAAGTAAGGTGCTAAATGATGCAGTCTATGTAGATTTGATCTGTCTTGGTCTTAGCAAGACCTCTGGGGACATTTCAGGACTAAACAATAATACAAATGTTTAAGAAAACAATATTCACCAAGCAACTAGTAATGTAGATGGTAAGTATGGAAAACGGAAAACTGGTGAAGAAAAGAAAAGACAGAGAGAGGCAGAGAGGAAGGATGAGATGCCTTGTAATCTGAGCTATTGTTTTGTGGATTACATATATCAGTGATTAACACTTAGGCAAATGCCATTTAATCACTGACAGTAGGGGTTATACTCTGAAATGATAGCTGGTTGGTATAGTACAAGATGCAGGTAAATATGATGTTAGATGCCTGTTTTATCACTTCCCAGATAATGCAATGTCTTATTTACAGATTTCAATATTTTTCTCTCTGCTGATTCATTCATTAATTTACTAATAATCATTTTATCTTATTTAGAGTTTGGAGGGGTAGATCCTCTCTAACAAGAAAAAGACGAGAGCTGTTTTGGATAGGATGCCAGTTCATCAGCAAATGCATTGAGTCATAGACACACCCCCCCACATACATCTATACTAAATATGGCTAGCTCAGTGTATCAACATGTCTTTGGGATGTGGAAAAAAATAAAGATCCTAGCAAAAAACAATGTGGGAAGACAGAAGGCATACAAACTACAGATAGAATGCATACCAACCACATACCAAATCAATAAATTGTATTACAGTTATGCAAACCTTCCACATCTTTTTTTGCCTTATATTAACTCTATAATAATTTAAAAATGAAATAATCATTCTACAAATCTGTGACAAGGGTGTGATGATCAATTGCAGAATGCTGCTCCAAACAAAGCAGTTCAGACTAAGTTTTGTTTATTAGCACCCTGTTATTATAATAAAGTCCAAGACTGCTGCTTCATGGAGGAAAAGGGGTACCCTCATGTGCCGATCATCTCCCAACAATGTCAGATTCAGCCAAATATGTTTTACTGGGACCCTTGGGTCTGTTGATCTTTCATTTTTATGCCATACTGATACATAACAATTTTCCATTTTTTTTAAAAGATTGATACTAATTTTTTATTGTTTCCTACAACCTTTCACATTATTAATTTCATGTCTCATTCACATTTCTGTTCCCCATTTCTCATCTCATTATTTCTTTCAAATAGCTTCTTTCTCCATTCTGTGTTGCCCATTTTCAGTCAGACCATATTTTTCTCAGCTCCATTAGTAAACCCGTTTATTTATATTATACACTGGGCAATGTTACAACTGCTCCTTTCCAAAGGTGGTCTTTTCATTTTCAAATAAATAAGATTATGAATATTTGTAAGGTACTTTTCTTGTTATCGGGCAACACGTGATGCGCCTACGTTTTAGTTATAATCGCGGCTATGAGTGCAGGAACTGCTTAGAAAGTGTTGACGTGACTATGTAAGTGACCCCTTTCTCAATTTCAATGAACAGAATATTATTTTGTATCTGAAACACATAAATGTTATCTGAAAGAATGTAAGCAAATCAAGTCCTATAAGAATAAGCTTTTATTTTGGGAAAAAACATTCAGACTTTGCAATAGGTGCGAGTATGGTTTGCCTGCAAAATCTCGCGTTCATACAAAAAATGTCCCAAGGCGCATTTGAAAAGGTAGCAACCATAGTTACCTTGCACTTATTTTAATATGTGTACATATTCTCATATGTGCTGCGGTAGCGTTGTCGCCTCACATTAAGACGTTGTCCTGTTCGATTCTCAGCTAGAGCGTCTTCTTTGTGGAGACATGCGTGAATGGGCGGTACCTTCGTTGAAGGTTCTGCGTCAGGGGCTGGCAACTCGGCACGTAACAATCTACTGCCAATCATTAGCGGACCTGAGTTCCGCTGTGGCGACCCCTAACAGGGAAAAGCGGAAGACACAAACAAACATATTCTCATATCTCTCAGGTGTACCTCATTACCAAGAATGACTTTCCTCATTTGCGGTCTTAAAAAGTACACGTTCCTCGAACTTCCACATTTTTAAGAGTCTATCGCACATCAGGGCAACACTTTCTCGGACTGTCACACCTCATACTGACACTTACCTCGTCATACACGGCTATCTACCGGTACCCTGTTGGGGTTATTAAGCGTTAACATAACTCCAGCAGCAATGTAGCACAATAATCCTGGCCCATGGTTACACAAGATTTAATGTACTACATACTCGTGGACAGTTTTCCTTGTTTTGGATTCTATCTTGTACAGGTGCTCTTTAAATGTGTTTGAATGATGATCGAGTGTATAATGTATATGCTATTTTGCTCTGTACAATTATTTGCTAAATGACGTAGCTCTCAGTTTCTTACTTCTAGCTGACACAGACTCGGATCCCCTTCAAAAATGAAAAATAAATACATAAATAAAAGGAATACCGTTTTCAAACCAGAGACGTGTTGTATATATCGGTAATGATGGCTTTTAAACCACTATAACATAACAGGACTTTAATTAACATGGAGTTTCTGAAGTTAAAGTGACTAAAGCTGGGACTGGGCACTGTTTGTTAACTGTAAATCGCTACCCCGTCTTGAAAAAAATGAGGCAAAAAGAGATTAAACTTTCTGAGCTAGAATCGGGGTGCTTGAAAATTGGGGCTAGTTATAATAATCACATTTCAGGATTATAGCTGTTGCTACCCAAAGAGTCATTGTATCCATGACAACACTGTCCCAATGAATGGACTGGAAAGTGCTCATTAAAAGTGTTTCCCCGATAACGGAAAAGTACCATTTGTAATCAATGCATCTAATATATGAGGGAGATCTTGAAATAGTTGATTTAAGCCTAAGTTTCTAAGGTAGTATCAGAAATAAGTGACTGAAAATGTCAGTGCAAGAAAAAGAACATAAAATGCAGGTTCGCCTTTCTGTTTAGTGGTCGCTGATACTGAGTCCTTCCTCATACTTCTGTTTTGTTGACGTAATAAACGCGGAAGAACTAGGAACAGAATGTGAAACAGGATTCAGATTCCCTTCATTCTAAAGAGTCCAGTTGCTGTTAATGAAGTTCAGAATTAGTCACAGTTAAAACGTTTGCTATTCAGCAATAGCGATTTAGGAAAAAGAAGACTCTGGTTTCAACAAAAATCTGCAGCTTCATTTGTTATTGTTCTTTAGTTTTTTCATCCTTTTGTATTCTGTTTACTGTGCTGGAAGTCATCCTAGCAGTTAAGTTTACTTTGCAAAGATGAGGTCATTTGTGGTGCAGAGCAGAGGCATTAAAAATTATTTGTCCCTGAAAAAAACATTTGACATTCTTGCCACAATGTCAAGTGGAATGCCAGTTGGCAAGTGCCATTTCTGTTACACAAATGCAGAGGAGCATGTTATCTATATTCCACCCTCCACAGGCAGTTTCTTCTCTCTCTCTTTCCTCTTTATTAGCAGTACCTCTCATTTTCCTGTAAAGCCATTTTTTTAACAAATGGACTCAAAACCTAAATGGTCAAACTTGACATAGTACAAGTTCATATTGGTAATGGCATAAGGAAAGGATAAAAAGGCAATAGTTTATTCATGTGGTGGTAATTATGCAGTATTTGATTAAAGATTTTCCTGTATGATGGGGATCACTGTGTTTTTTAAATTTAGTTGCTGGTACACAATCAGAGAACTTAGTGCCCATAACTGTGCATCATCCATTCATACAGCAGGCACAGAAAATGTTTTTAATATTGACATGATTAGATAGCTACTGGCTGTGTGGTTGGGTCACCTCATTTAACACATGGCACTAAGCAGGTTTCTAGGGTTGGGGTGTGTGCAAAGTCTACCTCTGAGCCCTTGTAGTATATTTGCTCTTGGCTTATGTTGTTGTGACTACTGAGTTGTAATAGTCTGGGGGATGAAACCTAGAGGTGATGGGAATTTGCCCCGTCAAAAGGATGTTTCTTTTTTTTTCAGAAGTTATGTGTATTACTTCATGGTTCATTGCTTGTTGGTGTCTCATTTATTGGATTTTTTTTTTGTAAATTTTGTGTCAGATATTTGAATGAGATGAGGTTTTTGGTGGTGGATTCATTATACTGACATGAATCATCTTGCTGCCGGGTCCTTACACCATCTGTCTGGGGCTTCTGCTTTCAAGAAATAGTAGGACATTTTTCAAACAAACATTCATGAGAAACAGTTGTCTGCCTGAATAATTGGAAAGTTCAGAATCATAAATGCAGACTGTTACTTAGGGTACTAGAATCACATCAGGTCTGAACTTAAAATAATAGTTGTATAAATGAAGTGCTGTGAAAAACTGAGTTAATGCATGTGGGGTGAAAATATTAATATTTGTCAATGCAAAATGAACAGTAGGTGCTTTTCTGCCACATTTGCAATTCAGCCTTCTTAGATGATGTGTCATAACCTCAAGCAGTGAAAATGGTGATGCCATAAACAGAAGGCAATTTTGTATAACAAGTGGAAAATTTTATTGAGTACTGAAAAAATATATGATAAAGGGCAAATAAATTGATAGCTGTCACAATGATGAGATGATCTGAATAAAATGTGTATATAAACTGAAAAGTGCCAAATGGACACTTCTCAGATTAAATGCATTACAGTATACTTTTGCTTCACATTTTGGACAGAATCATTTTATGAATCCACCTCATGAAGCAATGGTTGACTATGGATATGGCTGTGCTTATGCAGAAATTCGCTGGTTTATTAGACATAATACACACTGCTCTTAGATAGATTGCAAAGCCAGCTTCAGAAGAAACTGTAATTAGGACTCGTGCATCAGTGGAGAGTTTTACAGACGGCAGACAAGACAGAATTATAGCAGATGACAGGTTAGTTGGTTCTTTATTTGGTGGAGCCTTAAAAAATGCCAAACAAAACCCTTTTCCATGTTTGTTATAGCAGTTCTGAGAAATCGGTATGCTGTAAGCATTGTTCAAGTGGTAGTGATTATACTTTAAATTGGAAAGTAAATTATTGTAGTTCAGGTCTCTCATGATAATTTATATTTAGAAAAATGTATTCACACTGGGCATGTCTTGTATCGTTTGAGGTTATATACGTTTCCAAATGGAATCAAAGAGAAGAATAACATTTGTAAAGAACTTGTGACACTTTTTTTAAATAATACTGGGATAGAACTTATGAGAATTTTAATTCATCATAAAAATAATAAGATGAATTTATCAAATCAACATGCATGTGACCAGGATAGTAACATCATAAGTTATGAGACTTTTGTCCTTCACAAAAGATTTTATGAGTCAGTGTTTGGAAAGATGAGCAAACATGTTCAAAACATTATTATTAAAAAAAATAAAAAGCTTCTGAGAGACAGACAAGCATATAATAACCATTCGGCATATTCACTGAAACATTAATCAAAAACAAGGCAAACAAATGGGAGTAACATCACAACAGAAGAAGCACACACTACCACTTCGATTTTAAGATAAACAGACTTTTCTCACTACCAAGATGGTCAGAAAGAATAATTACAAGGACAAGAATTCCTACTACACCTGGAAGAAGAATTGGAGAAGCTTAAGATCAAGAAGGAAGTTTTCAGTTTGGAGCCAACCAGACATTATTCATTCTGAGCAGGGGTGTAGCTAGGATTTTCAAATTTGTACTGACAGCTCTCAAACTGCTACCCCCCTCCCCAGCCAAGCTACGGCCATTCTCGTAATTCAAGGTTCGCTCTTTTAGTGTCGATGAAGAGGCATTCGCTGTAATGCCTCTTCAGTAATATAATATAAATTCACTCAAACTCGGTTCCTTGAATTGAAAATTAACCTGAAATGTCAGTTCTTTGAAAAATGCAGCATAGTAGTTGGGGTAGAGACTTTATGCTTTTGTTTTCTGTAACTAAGGTACAGGTTTTGAGCTTGAGTAAATTACTAACCACCTGCTACCACTAACTAGGATGTTTCATTCACACACACACCCCTACCAACCTCTTAGTGCAAGAAATATGGACAAAGCCTAAAATAAACGGACAGATATTAAATAATGTTCTCGTGAACTTAGAAAGTTGCTAGAATAACAGGATTTGTGCTAGTATGAATTTTTCTAAAGGACATGCAGTCTGAAGCTCAAATGTCTGTCATTATTTAGCAACTTCAGCCTTCAATGATTTTCTAGAAAATCACAAAATTTATGAGGAACAGACAAAAAATATGGGGCAAAAATCTGGACATTCTGCAAAATGTGGACAGTTGAATGGTATGCTACCTACCACACACACACACACACACACACACACACACACACACACACACAACCTCTCAACCTCTTACAGCAACAAACTCATAAATAAAACTGAGGCAAAGGCCCAAAAATAAGGACATTTTTTTTAAATATTGCTCTTATAATAAACTTAGAAAGATAATAGAATAGTAGTAGGTCTTGCATCAGTACGAATTTTCTGAAAGGTATGAAATCTGAAACTGAAATGTCTGCATTATTTTCTAACTTCAGTCTTTAACAATTTGCCACTAATTTGCCAGAAAACTGCAATTTTATGAAAATGGACTAAAAATGTGATGCAAAAATATAAAATTGCCAGACAATACAGCTGGGAACCTGTCAAAGGAGGGACACTATTTTAATATGAGCACAGTTAACTTAGAGCAGCTGACAAAATTAGAGAATCTACATGCATTTCTGAAATAAAAGTAATGTATAACTCTGATCATTACAGTTATTTATAAAAGTAAAGTAAACCCTCCATGTTTTCTTCCAAAATTGCTATTTTGTGGAGGGATCATTAGGGGAAGAGCAACATTTTGAGCCAAAATCAGGGACAGTTGAGGTTTGGCTATGCCTAATTCTATAAAGCAATTTATTTGCATGTACCTCTCAACCTGTTAATGCAATAAATCTGGACAAGGCCAAATATATTGAGGGAACATATAAACAGTACTAAAAATTGCTCTTGTATAAACTGGGACAGTTGATAGAACAGGTCTTATTTTACCATGCATTTTTCTGAAGGTTATAAAGTCTGAAACTAGTGTGTCATTATTTAGTGACTTAATTCCTAAATCATTTGCCAGAAAACCACAAATTGAGGAACAAAACAAAAATAAGAAGCAAAAAAATCTATTCATTCTTTGAAAATCTGGACAGTTGGGAGGTATAGTTCAGCTGGGGCTGTCTAAGTTTGCCACCCTTCCCCCTCACAAAACCATGGTCGAATGGAGCCACCCCCTGCAGCCATTCCAATGATCCATTACTTTGCTATTTCACTCCATTTACCATAAACACTAATGTGCATACTGATTTACTTCTATGATGATTTGAACTTCATTTGAAAGTTTTATTTTGCATTTTACAGCACAAACACTAAGACATCTGCTAAACAAACTTGGCATTAAAACTTCTCTGCCCTTGAAACTCACATTCATTGAAACAACATTAAAACCCACATTCAAAGAAAAATACATTTTACCCATGGCAGATAAAAATTAATTCTGGGCTGCTTTTAAATCATAGGCCCCTTGCATATAAAACATACATGTGCTCTTTGATACACTTCCTATTGCTTTGAACATTTTTCCAGTAAACAATGAAACAAAACTGCCCAATTCAGAACATTTTCCATCATAAAAGTCTAGTCAAACTTCTACAGTCCACTATTATCAGTAAATAATATGCACAATCTCTGAAGTAGTAAAAAAGTCATCTAAATAATCCCACGTTAAATAAATCTAACTAATGAAGAGGTTGCTGCTAGCAATCACCTTTATATTCCATGACTTCACCGAAAAATAAAGTGTCTGATGCACCTGAGGAATAAATTGCCTAAATTACATTAATAATAAGCTAGTAATATTGCAATAGGAAATGGATGGCAAACTGATAACAGGCTCATAGTTAGTGTCTTAACTTTCAGTACAGCAGCATTCACCTCTTATGGGAGTAGAACCAACAACCTTCTGCATTAAAAGCAAGTACACAACATTTTGTGCTACTAGCAATGTGAGCCGACTTAGCATAATCAGCACTCAACTTCTCTTCCCCTGCAGCTCTCAGCTCCTTGTAAAATCTACACAATACTCAACTACATCTCAACTTCGCAGCACAAGTCGTCTGGAAAAAGCCAAATTTATTGGGGTGGGTCAAAAGGGCAAAAAACAGGAACACATTAAACATTGCTTGTATAATCTTGGAAAGCTGCTAGAATAAAATGCTGTGTTACCATCATACATTTTACTGCCAAGGTCACTGTGCAAAATAGTCAGAACAACATACCACAATGCCAAATCACCTGCTTTGTGAAAGAGAGGAAGACTGAAACTTAAATGGCTATCATTTAATGAATTCAGTTCTCACCATAGCTGTCAACCTCTTAGCACAAAACACCTGGACAAACCCAGTAATGAGGGAATACAGCCCTCAAACATATTCAGTGAATTCAGTTCTTGCCATAGCTGTCAACCTTAGCACAAAAAAACCTGGACAAAGCCAATAACAGGGTATTACAGTCCCAAAAATAAGGACAAATTTCAAATAGTCATAAACTTAAAAAATTGCTATAAAAAAGGTTGTGTTACTATATATTTATTACTAGAATAAAAAGTTGTTTTACTATGTATTTTCTGAAGAATATGAAGTCTGAAATTCAAATGCCTGTCAATTTTACTTCTGACGAAACAAAACAATTTTCAGCAGAGGCCCAGGGAGAAATACTGTAGACACATGTCTTTGTAAAATGGCAGGACACCAGAGCAAATCCACACAAACACAGGGATAAGATGCAGACTCCACACAGAAGGCACCCCAGCCAAGAATCAAACCAGAAAACCTATAGCTGTGAGGCAATAATACTGCCACTGCACCATCAAATATGTAAGGAAGTAAACATTCAGAAACCTGAAGTCTGAAATTTAAATGCCTGTCAATTTGTTAATCAGGACAGTCTGACTTGGAACAAAAAACAATTCTCAGCAGAGGCCCAGGAAAAAATAATGCAGACATGTCTTTGTAACATGGGAGGACACAAAAGCAAACCCACACAAACACAGGGAGAAGATACAGACCCCCCCCCCACAAAGAAGGCACCCCAGCCAAGAACCAAACCCAAGAACCTACAGCTGTGAGGCATCAATGCTACATTGCTACCACTGCACCATCAAATTTCAAGCATTGCAATATTTAAAAACCACAGATATGAGGAATAGATCAGATCAAATATGAGGCAAAAATCTGCAATTTTTTTACAAATGGTGGTGGGTAGGGAATTCAGGTCTTTAACACCTGCATACAAGGTACAGGGTTCAAGCCTGAGGTATTCCCTACCACACCACCATGAGTAATCACCAGTACATCCCACCTGGGGCATTTTCACACACACACACACACACACACACACACACACACACACACACTCACTCTCTCTCTCTTCATATTACTCACCAACTCTCAGTCCTTGAAGTGAGACCAACATAACGTGTAAATCCTCCCGCTCGCTCGACCAACATAATGTGTAAATCCTCCCGCTCGACCAACATAACGTGTACATCCTCCTGCTCGACCAACATAACGCTTCATCCTCCTGCTCGACCAACATAACGCTTGAATCCTCCCACTCGAAAAACATTTGAACTGGCCGGAAATACATGCGCGGTGAGCTCTATTCTGACTGGCTGCCCTGATGAGCTGACGTCATCGTGCAGTAAAGTGCGAAAAAAAAAACAAGTGAAAATTTAAAAAGCTACCCCCCTTCTAAATAAGTTGTACTGAAATCAGTACAGTGCGTATGCCTCCCGACGTCCCTGATTCTGAGCAAAGGGAGTGAAAGGGGGTAGGAACTGGGCAAAACATGAGTTTGAAACACCTGACTGTTTTTTAACTTGAGTTCTACTGCTCTCATGGACTTTGACATTCAAGTTTTAACCAAAGATTTTACTTTTATTCCAGGTAGAAGAGTAGACTTGGTAAGTGTCAGATTAGATTTAAAACTCTGGGTAAGAAAACTTAATTTACAATATATTTTAAATGGTATTTTGCATTTCAGTGATGGGTATACTCTAAGTAATAAAAAGAGTGTTTATAATCCTAATTCGTGTAGTACTTTAAGTGGTTTTCAAGAAGGTTGTGAAACAGATTTTAGGGTCATGTTTAAACAACCTAGCAAAGCTCAGTGACTTAATTTGAACAATAATGAATCTGCAACATTAGCAAATAGTGTAGAATTAATGATATATGTTTTATGAAGGCAGACAAAGGGAATAGTATTGTCATCATGGCCTACTGTGTTTGTTTGTTTGTTTGTGCCTTTTGGCAGGGAGTTACCCCTGAATGTTTCTTTTCCCCTTCCGGTTCATTTGGAGAAGGGTCCCAGACGTGCACGATCCATGAGTCGTGGACGACAGAAAAGAAAACTTTCAGAGGAACTTCCACAGAATCAAACCTTAAAGAAGATGTGGAACAAAGACAGACGTTGATACATAATCTGTCTGATAGATTATTGACTGAAGATGATGTTTCATTATTAAGTAAAGGGATGAATTTTATACCTAAATGTACAAGCAATATTACTGAAACTATGGTTGATTTGAAATTGTTTTGTAGAAATGTCATGCTCAAGTTATTATTTAAGGGGACTGGACCTAGTGAACAAACGAAAGGTGGATTTATTTTTAAAAATCTTAGTGATTATGTTCCAGTTAATCACCCACTAACAGAGACATTTCAGCATCTCACGGAAGAAGAACTTTATAAATATTATGATGGCAATATACAAAGGAAGTCTTATAGGAGAGACAACCTTACATGTAATGAAAGAATTAGTCTTAGGGAATTACAGGATGACAATTCTATTGTTGTTAGACCTGCAGACAAAGGAGGACGTGTGGTGGTAATGAACACCTTACATTATTATGACTCAATGAATGATATGTTGAGTGATAGTTTTTATCAGATTGTTACATCTGAGATGACTAAGGATACCATAAGGCTGATAAAGGATACGTTATTAGACATTCATTTGAGTGGGCTAATAGATAGAGACCTATATGAATATCTGATTATTAAGGAACCTATGATGCCAGTCATCCATGGTCTCCCTAAAATTCATAAAGATGCCGCTAATCCACCTATGAGACCTATCGTCTCTGGTCGAGGATGGGTCACCGAGCACATTTCGGTATACATAGAAAAGAATTTGAGACCCATTTTGAATAAAAACACACATGTATTAAGAGACTCGAAACAGTTCTTATTGGACTTTTACGAATGCCTCGAGTCATGAGTCAGTGGGTGATTATATTTTTGTGACATTTGATATACAGTCTCTCTTCACTGTTATCCCCAATCAACTTGGACTCACTTTTATATCTGATTATTTACAGATACATAGTGATTATAGCAAAGTGAAAATAGATCTTTTAGTTCATTTTTTAGAACTAATATTGGAGAATAACATTTTCATGTTTGATGATGCTCTTTATAGGCAGGCTGATGGCGTAGCTATGGGAACACCTTGCGCTAATAGCTACGCCAATATGTTTCTAGCCTGCTGGGAAGAGAAAGTACTATTCAATTTAGAAACTTTCAAACAACATGTTATATTGTTTTGGCGTTTTGTGGATGATGTTTTTGTTCTATGGAATGGCACTGTGGAGCAATTGGCACTATTATTGAATGATCTGAATGGTCTAACTAATTACCTCATGTTTACTATGAATTTTTCGTTAGATAAGATTGAATTTTTGGACCTGTATGTAGAGAAACTATCGGATGGCTTGATCAATACTGGTGTTTTTAGGAAGACATGCTATAGCAATTCTCTATTATTGAGATCAAGCATGCATCCCTCTTTTGTTTTCAAGAATATTATGAAAGGCCAAGCCATCAGAGCCTCTAGATTGAACCCGACTGAAGAGGGCTTTGATACAGAATTGGTGAATTTAAAAGGGAGACTGTTAGATAGAGGGTACGGCATTACTGAGATTGATGACAGTCTACATAATATACATGATCTAAGACATACAGTAGCAGCACCCTATTTTGGACCGAATGAGACTATAGACATACTTGGTAGAAACACACCCACCACTACCACTACACCAGTTGTAAAATTTACCACTACCTTTACATCTGATCATTTTGAGATTAGAGAAATAATTGGTAAATTCTGGGAAGTTTTCAAGATTGACAATGCCATTAGGGGCATTGTTGGTGATACCCCAAAGTTTCAATATAGGAACAGAAAAAATCTTAAGAGGATACTATGTTATCTGAGACAGGTTAAGGAGGTTACAACAACTAGACAGTACACTGTATCTTGTGGACATTGTAATTTCTGCTCATATATTGACAACTCCACTGAATTTGTACATCCTGATACACGAAGGATTTTTGATACTACTGCTACTGCTGATTGTATGACCAGCAATGTGATATATCTTGCAGTATGTCAGGTATGTACCAGTTTTTATGTGGGAAAGACGAACCGTAAATTTAGGGACAGAATAAGAGAACATGCATATCATATTAGGAAAGGATCGGCCCATAATGCCTTAGCCAAGCATGTTAGTAACAATGACCACACACATACATTTCTGTTTAGACCTTAGAGGTTGTCACCCCGAATAAGAGAGGAGGTGACCTAAGAAACTACACTGAAAGCAGGGAGAGTGATTGGATAGTTAGATTGAGGGCTGACCATGGGTCAGGGCTGAATGAGAGAGCATCCATTAAACCCAGGCTTAGGAGACGTAGGCACATCAAATAGACACCCTGTATTACATATTAGTAACTAGGAATAACATAATAGACTAGTTTTTATATCTGTAAGTCTTGTACACACTATTCCACTTATATATATATTTGTTCCTTATATGTTCACATATATATGTTTTTATTATATGTGTTTTAGAGGTCTTAATTTGAGACAATATTTTACATGTTTTTATTAACATTACAATTCCCTTTTAAATTTCTAATTGATTTTGCTGTAAATTAATTGGTTTACCTATATATTATGGGACTTGATTTTGATGTTCTTTGAATTGACCTGAAGAAGCTATACTCAGCGAAAGCGCTTGTCTGTTGGAATAAAGAATATACATACCACAGGACTCGGTGGTTGTATTTGGATTACTTGGAATATTTGGAATATTTGAATTTACTTAGAAGTGCTTTGTGTTGGTTTTGAACCATATTTGTTTGCTGTCCAGCTTCGCTCTTATCCATTTCCTATCATACTTCATTAATTTTATTCTTGGATAAGGAGCATTTATCTGCAAGTGTTCTCTCCACGTGTTGATTAATTTACAATATATTTTAAATGGTATTTTGCATTTCAGTGATAGGTATACTCTAAGTAATAAAAAGAGTGTTTATAATCCTAATTCGTGTAGTACTTTAAGTGGTTTTCAAGAAGGTTGTGAAACAGATTTTAGGGTCATGTTTAAACAACCTAGCAAAGCTCAGTGACTTAATTTGAACAATAATGAATCTGCAACATTAGCAAATAGTGTAGAATTAATGATATATGTTTTATGAAGGCAGACAAAGGGAATGGTATTGTCATCATGGCCTACTGTGTTTGTTTGTTTGTGCCTTTTGGCTTTTCCCGGTTAGGGGTTGCCACAGCGGAACTCCGGTCTGCTAATGATTGGCAGTAGAGTTTTACTTGCTGGCTTGCCGGGCCTAACGCACAACCTTCAATGAAGGAACGCCCATTTACGCATGTCGCCACACAGAAGACGCTCTAACTGAGAATCGAACGGGCAACGTCTAACTGTGAGGCGACAATGCTACCGCAGCACCACCACCGCAGTATTGTATATGTAAAAAAACATACGGGAACACTAGTAAGATCTCTAGACTATCACCAACCCTAACTCTCCAGTTCTGTTTTCTTATCCTGTAAACGTCAATAAATCCTATCTGCATCTATAACTACGAACTGCTTTTCATTATTCATATATAACTGAAATTTGTATCTTGTTGTATATATAAATGCAATCTATTTATTATTTTATAACGCTCCTACAGAAATCAAATTGTATTAATCCCTGTCTTGATTGTATTACCCACTGCATGATTGTAAAACCTCATTTCTACTGTTAAGAAACTGAAATTCTTTTTTTCTCTGTACATTTTTTTGTAATTGTTGTAACTTTAGAGAAACTTTTCTCTCCAAACCTTTGCTGAAAATGGGCTTGAATGCCCAGTCGGACCATCCTAATAAACAAAAGGCAATAAATAAATAAATAAAATAAACATTTCACTGACAAAAAATGTTATAAGGAATTTACTGCTGATTACATTCAATGTTGTTATAACAAAACAGATGATGGTTTATAAAGTGAATGCAACTGTATTCGAAACAAACAAAAAAGAAACTTTAACGCATTTTATAATCACATTTCATTCCTGAATTGGAACTTCATCAGGTTGTAGTGCAAAACAACATAAACACTTAAATATACTATACACAGATCAGATGACTGGTCACATGACCGTGTGGACTTTTAATGCTTAAGACTCTTCCCTTTTATATACACTTTAAAATTTTTGATATTATTTATCCCAGGGTGCTGATGTGCTTCTAATTTTAACTGCCATAAATATTTTGTCTCTCTAGTCAAGTATTTCATTTGCATCAGATCTGTTGCTATAATTTTTAATTTCATCAATAACAGAAAACATAAACCTTGTCTTGCTTTTATTCATATATGCTTGCATGTTTCACTGAAATATTACTTAAATCTAATGTTTCATCAGTTTGTAAACGTTCACAGATTCTGTGAAGTAACTCTTTTGTAGTTCTCCCCGCATAAAAAAGCTCTGCACTTCGACAGCACAGCAAAGTAAACTACAAACCGTGATTTTCAGTTGAAAACACCTTGACTTATTATCTTCTGCTTTTGATAATGACACATTTATTTTTATCATCCTTTCTCTAGTTTTACAGTGTGATCACTTATAATCTTACAACTGTATTTCTGAAAACATGATACTATCTTGGAATGCATTGATTCCATTTAGGTAGATGAGAATCTCTGCACCTCGTCTTTCCTTTCTTGCATGGTATATATGTTAATATCTAACTATCATTTATGACTTTGCGCAGACTTTATACCGTTTTGCGCAGACTTTATACCGTTTTGGTGTCACATCTGTGTACCCTTTTAGCCCTAGTTATTTCTTTGTAGAGGCGGGATCTCAGAGGTATACACAGTACTAAAATGGGATCCTATTAATTGTCTATTCAGAGAAATAAATTTGTTTCTAAAGCAAATGTCCCTCTTTCTCTTGAGCAAATTAGAATCCTGTTATTTTTTCTTACTACGTTCTTGTACTGAGTTTCCATTACAATGTTTTCTGAAGTAAACACTCCAACGGTCTCTCTTCATTTTGTTGCTCTAAATATTTTTCTACCCTCATGTGCTTTGCATTTATTTGCAGCTATCTAAACTGTCAGGCATTAGACTGAAACACTTTTCTGAAGTGACAACAGAAACCTAAAAATGAGTTTGCTTCCACAAAGCTTTACTTTATTGTTTTGGATTACTTTCACTAGCAGGTATACCTTCTGGGAAGGTATTTGTAGCCTTCCTATTCCTGCCATCTGAAGCTGGTGGGTGGTTGTATTTATTTAATCATTTCTTTGCAGTTGTGAAAACACAGTAGGGATCTGATAACATCAAAGACTGCCCTGAATCTCAAAATCTCTCCATCTTAACAGTGAATTGTTTTGTTGTTATGACAGAGCAGATAAGAAAAGCATTTTCCAGCCATACAGCAGTACCTTGGGTACACTGATTTGTTCTAGTTTCTTTCACTACAACATCAGTAGCATAGACAAGAGCAAGGAAGAATTGTGAATGTTCATATCACTCCTGCTTTTGTGCTCCAAGCCTGGTGTGTAGATTTCTTAATTTTTTCTTTTAGCTGAGAGATACATTCATTTTCCTTGACAGTATGAAAGCACAGCAGAGCTTACTAACATCAATATGCTTGTTTTAGTGACAGAATCCATCTGTCTCAGAGTAAAACATTTTGTTGAAATTACACTAGAGAGCTAAAACAACTTTTATAAACATAAGGCAGGGTAACAAAACTGCTACGTTGTTCTACCTTTTTCACTACAGAATGTACTTGACTGAGTGGGTCAAGAAAGGATTTTCTGTCTTTATGTTATTTCCCTTCATGTGCTCCAAACCTACTGCATAGTTTATATAATTCTTCATTTTGAGCCAAGACTCATTTAATGTTTCTTTGCAGGCACAAACAGACAGCAGAGGCATTCTTAGATCTGAATTAATTTGCCTCAGAGCAAAACAATATGTTGAAGAGGCAGCAGAAATCTGAAAACCATTTTCTGATTATCTTGCAGTAGCAAACTGTATAGTTTTTATTTTGGATTTCTTACAATTTAATATTTCCAAGTCTTTTGGGTTTCTAATACCATGACGGGAATGGACCCCGTTCTTGTGTCAGGGTATTATTAGAGTTTATTAAATTAGTATTGTTTCAGTCATTGATGTTAGCCAAGAGTTCTCTTCCCAGCACCCACAATGTGTCCAGAATTGCCTCCTTTTAAATTTGTATGGAGTTTCATATATGTAGCACATCTAAGTACAACTGTAAATTATTTTTTAATTATATCCATTGCACCTACTACTGTAGGAAATGTCTGTTTTTTTCTTTCATATTGCTTTTGTTACTGCCTGTAAATCTTGATAGTTTAGAAAAATGCTTCACACTTTTTGCCTTTCTTTATGTAAGACACTATAATCACAGGGTGTAGCAATTTCAGTGATCAGTGCTACTTTTGTCTTTTTTTCATAGACTAATATGCCTAGTTTTCTCACATCTGTTTTTTTGAATTGCTGGTAAAAGGTGATCCCATGTGATATAAACTTCATCATTCTCTATAATACTTTGTGGTTCATGTTTTCAGTGCTTCTCAGCTACTTCAGTATTATAATGTTTGCACAATCCATAATGTAACAGTCTTGGCACATTATTGTACCTTTCAGTATACAGGCCATCTGTCATGAGTGCATCACACCCAGGTAAAAGATGTGTTACTATTTCTAATACTTTTTATAGAACCTGCATTTGGCTGCTTCTCCCACATGTTCAATAGACTTTGTAAACCAACGTGTATGTAGTCCACTATCCTGGGCCACCCTTATTAAGCCTTCATCTATTGGTTTCAGTTTACTTCTTAACCATTCCTGCATCAAATGTTGATCGACGTGAGGTTGTTCCAGGAGTTTGTACTTGCCACTTCTTTCCCATTGGATCCTTTCCCCTATAGTATTTCTTTTTTTCCTGGGGGAGTAGATTTAGTTGCTGTGTGATATTTATCTTTATCTGATTTGATATCCTTCCCCACTTCACAATGAAACGCTTCTGCTAAACTAAATAAGAAGGTAATTCTTGACTTCTTTTCTTCATGTTTTAGAGTTTTCACTATAGTTGCATCTGGTGACATTAACAGATGTGTATGCAGTCCCCAGACTGCATATCTATTGCGTATCTATACAAGTAATCAATTTTGAGGAGGATCATACCTCCTTCAGAGTGAGAAATATATAATCTTGGTATGCACACTGATTTTTATATATTATTTGATAAGTGTGAAGCATCTTTCTTGTTTTCCTGTCCATATGATCCAATACTTTTTTCGGGACAGTCAGTCACCCCCAAAACTGTAAGTTAGAACAGGAAGAGCAAACTAGTTTATAGCTTGAACTTTATTCCTAGATGTTAAGTTTTTAATATTAGTTTTATTCCTAGATGTTAAGTTTTTAATATTAGTTTTAGTCTTCTGAAGTATTCCTTATTGAGTTTTATTCTCATTTGTTTATGTTTTATTGCCAACCCTTCATCTGTTTCCAAATATATGTACACATCTTCCTACTCATATTCTTTTATATCTTATTCCTGCTGCAGATTAATATTTACCATTTAAAATGTTGTTTTAACATATTTATCAAGACCAAGTGACATTCTTATATCATTTGCAATTGTGCTTCTAACTATAGAAATCATCCACATATGCTGAAATCTGTAAGCATTCCTTTATTCATGATTGTGGAATGCTGTTAAATGCGTTTTTTCTAATCTATCCATGCCATACTTAGATTCTTCCCCCTGTTTACAATTCAACTTATTTAACAGCAAATTATCCTTTGTCCCATATGACTTTCTTTTGTTATTCCTTTATTCTACTGCCATAACTTAATTTTTTTCTAAATGACTATAAACTCTGTATCAATTCCTATATAAAGCTTGCATGTTTTTGGGAGGGAGGTTATCAGTCTATAATTTCTAGGATGGCTCGCAGGTTCACTCTTAAGGAGGAGTATCCTGTTATTGTTATTAATCAGTTGGTGTCTGTTTGGAATACAGATATAAGTAATTCTTACTCAGGGTTAAATCTATGTGTAAAGATATTAATGCTTTTAGTTAGAAGTTAGGCATTGCTTCTAGGCCTTGGGTGTTCCATTTAGGAGCTTTTCTTAATTTTGACTATGTTTCTGTAGATGTTACTTCTTCACATTTTATTTCCTCTACATTAGAGATTGTTACTGTTTCTTTTAATTCTTCTGTTCATTCAGAGTTTTTGTTATGCTTAACAGGGTCTTCATAAACACACCTCCCAATTGTGCCTATTTGTTCTTTTTTTGGTGGTGTTTCTATTCCTTGTACTTTGTTTCAAAATTCTGTATACAATCTTTTTTATTTATTCATCAATTGCTTATCTCACCCTTTTTCTTTATATTTATCTGCATACCTTCTCAGTTTTTCCTGCGTGCCCTGATATTTTGTTTATTTTTGGCAACCATATATGATAAATCTTGATCTGTTTTGATATTGTGTGCTGTTTTTATCACATTTATCTTTCTAAGTATTTTTGATGATATGTCCCCTCTTCAAACAGTGATGTCTGTCTTAATTCCTTTATGATTTTCTCTATTCCCTGTGTCCGTGGTGGCATTGATGATATGTCCCCTCTTCAAACAGTGATGTCTGTCTTAATTCCTTTATGGTTTTCTCTATTCCCTGTGTCCGTGGTGGCATTGATGATATGTCCCCTCTTCAAACAGTGATGTCTGTCTTAATTCCTTTATGATTTTCTCTGTTCCCTGCTTCCGTGGTGGCTTTGATGATATGTCCCCTCTTCAAACAGTGATGTCTGTCTTAATTCCTTTATGATTTTCTCTATTCCCTGTGTCCGTGGTGGCATTGATGAAATGTCCCCTCTTCAAACAGTGATGTCTGTCTTAATTCCTTTATGATTTTCTCTATTCCCTGTGTCCGTGGTGGCATTGATGATATGTCCCCTCTTCAAACAGTGATGTCTGTCTTAATTCCTTTATGATTTTCTCTATTCCCTGTGTCCGTGGTGGCATTGATGATATGTCCCTCTTCAAACAGTGATGTCTGTTTTAATTCCTTTATGATTTTCTCTATTCCCTGTGTCCGTGGTGGCATTGATGATATGTCCCCTCTTCAAACAGTGATGTCTGTCTTAATTCCTTTATGATTTTCTCTATTCCCTGCGTCCGTGGTGGCATTGATGATATGTCCCCTCTTCAAACAGTGATGTCTGTCTTAATTCCTTTATGATTTTCTCTATTCCCTGTGTCCGTGGTGGCATTGATGATATGTCCCGTCTTCAAACAGTGATGTCTGTCTTAATTCATTTAGGATTTTCTCTATTCCCTGTGTCCATGGTGGCATTGATGATATGCCCCGTCTTCAAACAGTGATGTCTGTCTTAATTCCTTTATGATTTTCTCTATTCCCTGTGTCCGTGGTGGCATTGATGATATGTCCCGTCTTCAAACAGTGATGTCTGTCTTAATTCTTTTATGATTTTCTCTATTCCCTGTGTCCGTGGTGGCATTGATGATATGTCCCCTCTTCAAACAGTGATGTCTGTCTTAATTCCTTTATGATTTTCTCTATTCCCTGTGTCCATGGTGGCATTGATGATATGTCCCCTCTTCAAACAGTGATGTCTGTCTTAATTCCTTTATGATTTTCTCTATTCCCTGTGTCCGTGGTGGCATTGATGATATGTCCCTCTTCAAACAGTGATGTCTGTCTTAATTCCTTTATGATTTTCTCTATTCCTGTGTCCGTGGTGGCATTGATGATATGTCCCCTCTTCAAACAGTGATGTCTGTCTTAATTCCTTTATGATTTTCTCTATTCCCTGTGTCCGTGGTGGCATTGATGATATGTCCCCTCTTCAAACAGTGATGTCTGTTTTAATTCCTTTATGATTTTCTCTATTCCCTGTGTCCGTGGTGGCATTGATGATATGTCCCCTCTTCAAACAGTGATGTCTGTCTTAATTCCTTTATGATTTTCTCTATTCCCTGTGTCCGTGGTGGCATTGATGATATGTCCCCTCTTCAAACAGTGATGTCTGTCTTAATTCCTTTATGATTTTCTCTATTCCCTGCGTCCGTGGTGGCATTGATGATATGTCCCCTCTTCAAACAGTGATGTCTGTCTTAATTCCTTTATGATTTTCAATATTTCCTGCGTCCGTGGTGGCATTGATGATATGTCCCCTCTTCAAACAGTGATGTCTGTCTTAATTCCTTTATGATTTTCTCTATTCCCTGTGTCCGTGGTGGCATTGATGATATGTCCCTCTTCAAACAGTGATGTCTGTCTTAATTCCTTTATGATTTTCTCTATTCCCTGTGTCCGTGGTGGCATTGATGATATGTCCCCTCTTCAAACAGTGATGTCTGTCTTAATTCCTTTATGATTTTCTCTATTCCCTGTGTCCGTGGTGGCATTGATGATATGTCCCCTCTTCAAACAGTGATGTCTGTCTTAATTCCTTTATGATTTTCTCTATTCCCTGTGTCCGTGGTGGCATTGATGATATGTCCCTCTTCAAACAGTGATGTCTGTCTTAATTCCTTTATGATTTTCTCTATTCCCTGTGTCTGTGGTGGCATTGATGATATGTCCCTCTTCAAACAGTGATGTCTGTCTTAATTCCTTTATGATTTTCTCTATTCCTGTGTCCGTGGTGGCATTGATGATATGTCCCTCTTCAAACAGTGATGTCTGTCTTAATTCCTTTATGATTTTCTCTATTCCCTGTGTCCGTGGTGGCATTGATGATATGTCCCTCTTCAAACAGTGATGTCTGTCTTAATTCCTTTATGATTTTCTCTATTCCCTGTGTCCGTGGTGGCATTGATGATATGTCCCTCTTCAAACAGTGATGTCTGTCTTAATTCCTTTATGATTTTCTCTATTCCCTGTGTCCGTGGTGGCATTGATGATATGTCCCTCTTCAAACAGTGATGTCTGTCTTAATTCCTTTATGATTTTCTCTATTCCTTTGTCCGTGGTGGCATTGATGATATGTCCCTCTTCAAACAGTGATGTCTGTCTTAATTCCTTTATGATTTTCTCTATTCCCTGTGTCCGTGGTGGCATTGATGATATGTCCCCTCTTCAAACAGTGATGTCTGTCTTAATTCCTTTATGATTTTCTCTATTCCCTGTGTCCGTGGTGGCATTGATGATATGTCCCTCTTCAAACAGTGATGTCTGTCTTAATTCCTTTATGATTTTCTCTATTCCCTGTGTCCGTGGTGGCATTGATGATATGTCCCCTCTTCAAACAGTGATGTCTGTCTTAATTCCTTTATGATTTTCTCTATTTCCTGCTTCCGTGGTGGCATTGATGATATGTCCCCTCTTCAAACAGTGATGTCTGTCTTAATTCCTTTATGATTTTCTCTATTCCCTGTGTCCGTGGTGGCATTGATGATATGTCCCCTCTTCAAACAGTGATGTCTGTCTTAATTCCTTTATGATTTTCTCTATTCCCTGTGTCCGTGGTGGCATTGATGATATGTCCCCTCTTCAAACAGTGATGTCTGTCTTAATTCCTTTATGATTTTCTCTATTCCCTGTGTCCGTGGTTGCATTGATGATATGTCCCCTCTTCAAACAGTGATGTCTGTCTTAATTCCTTTATGATTTTCTCTATTCCCTGCTTCCGTGGTGGCATTGATGATATGTCCCCTCTTCAAACAGTGATGTCTGTCTTAATTCCTTTATGATTTTCTCTATTCCCTGTGTCCGTGGTGGCATTGATGATATGTCCCTCTTCAAACAGTGATGTCTGTCTTAATTTCTTTTTGATTTTCTCTATTCCCTGTGTCCGTGGTGGCATTGATGATATGTCCCCTCTTCAAACAGTGATGTCTGTCTTAATTCCTTTATGATTTTCTCTATTCCTTGTGTCCGTGGTGGCATTGATGATATGTCCCCTCTTCAAACAGTGATGTCTGTCTTAATTCCTTTATGATTTTCTCTATTCCCTGTGTCCGTGGTGGCATTGATGATATGTCCCCTCTTCAAACAGTGATGTCTGTCTTAATTCCTTTATGATTTTCTCTATTCCCTGTGTCCATGGTGGCATTGATGATATGTCCCCTCTTCAAACAGTGATGTCTGTCTTAATTCCTTTATGATTTTCTCTATTCCCTGTGTCCGTGGTGGCATTGATGATTTGTCCCCTTTTCAAACAGTGATGTCTGTCTTAATTCCTTTATAATTTTCTCTATTCCCTGTGTCCGTGGTGGCATTTTACTTGCTCCCTTCCTTTCCTCTGTTACTCTATGTTTTTGTGGTAACACTTCATCCATTATTAGATTTGCTGTTCATTAATATATTCTATTTGCTTCTGGTATAACACATGAATTTCTCTTAATAGTCCTGATTACTGTGTTCATCTGTTTTACCATTTTGGGTCTTATTTACGTTCTGTAATCCTCCGGTGGTGGTGCTGCGGTAGCGTTGTCGCCTCACAGTAAGACGTTGTCCTGTTTGATTCTCAGCTAGAGCGTTTTCTGTGTGGAGACATGTGTGAATGGGCGTACCTTCGTTGAAGGCTGTGTGTCAGAGCTGGCAACTCAGCACGTAAAAATCTACTGCCAATCATTAGCGGACTGGAGTTCCGCTGTGGCGACCCCTAAGCGGGAAAAGTCGAAAGACGCAACAATCTATTTCTTTCATCTATCTTAATATGCCTATCCATCTCTATTAAATCAAGAAGGTCTTCCCTTAAATCATTTTCTTCAGGCCTGAAAGCATCTTCTTTCTTCTCTAGTTACTGTGAGTGAGCTGCAGAAAGTTCTGGAAAATCTTTCTGTGACATATCCTCTTCAGATGTACTCTACTTCATATACTGCTCCTTCATGTGTGAATCCCTTGTTCCATCATTCAACAACACATTACCTGTGTTGGAGTTGCCACTGTTTCCTTCTCCTTCCGTTGTTGTGCGACTTCAGCTGGACTTTCATACTGGTCTCCTGCAGAAGGCTCCAGAGCAGCATCATGTGGCAAATCTCCTACAGGTGCCTCCTGCTCTACCTGTTAATGCTGAGACATTCCCTTTGTTGGATTCTCCAGACAGAATACTGCACTTTACAAATAATCCATCATTTCAGTTTCTCTTTATTTAATGTCTGCCTTACTAATCTTGTTTTTTACATTCCTCCTTTGTTTTCTTATTTTTTGTATTGTGAAATAGTCCATATCTGTCTGCCTTTGCCCTTATTTCACTTCAAATAAATTTGAAGCTGTTGTTTTGTATTGATTTGCTTGGCTTTCTCCTTTGTATAACTGATAGATCATACCATATCTCTTTTCTTTCTCATGTCCCTGCTTCTTTTTCATACCTTTCAGAAATCAGTGGATGTTGTTCTTTATATTTTCACACATCCTCTATCACTTCTTTTTCCAGGGAGCCAGAGATGTCTTTGTCTATGTAATGTTTTTCATAAACCTACTGTATTAATGAATACAACTTTACCTTTAAAGCCTTTGAGAGTTTTTCTTGTTCAAGTAAACATTACTCAGGAAACGTCAACAGCCACTAAAACATGACTTTATAACTCACAACTCATGTTCGACCCTAAAAAGACCAAGCTACTTCTTTTCCCCCTAAACCCCTCTGTCATGAATAAACAGAATTTAAAGTCCTCTCTCTGACAATACAACCACTGAAGTCACCTCTCATGGGAAATTATAAGGGGTGATAGTGGATAGTGAGCTTATATTTCACCTGCATATACAAAATTGTATAAGAAAAGCTCATCAAAAAACTAAGGATGCTTCACATTGCCAAAAATTTCTCATCAACGCTACTAAAACTACACTTGTCGCTGCTTATCTCCTCTTCGCTCTTCTTTATGGTGCTCCCTAACCTCCAGCTTCACAAAAATTAAATCATGAACAATGCTAGGACAAAGATGATAAATTTGCAGCAAATACCCCTTCCAAAACCCACCACTGTATAGCACTAAAAAGCCTAAATTGATTAGAACTGCCTCATCAGCTAACATATGCACACATATAAAATTATCCAGCATCCATCTACCTGTCTAGCACTAAAAAACATTCTACACAACTATGTTCCCAGTCAGTCATTGCAATCCAGTGACCAAAATCTCCTGTCTGTCTACAAGCTTGTCAAATCTGCCAGGCATTTTCTGTACTCGTATAAGGTTGCTAAGGTCTGGAACTCCTTACCTGTATCCATTAAGTCAATACAATCCCTGCCATTTTTCAAAACCACTCTGAAAGACTTCCTAGCTAAAATCTGGCTTTGTTCTTGTTTAAAACCAGGATAAACTATATCCATAAATGTGAACAAGTACCTTTTCATTCCTTATACTTCCTTACTCTCCTTCTTCACTTACTTTATTACTTCTATCAAATTCTCTTCCCTGACTTTCTCTCTAAATATACAATAAGCCTGTTTTTTCCTCAATTCATATTGCAATTCCTGTTTGTATTAGACTAACGTACCTTTAATTTCTCTACAAACTGTCGAAAATTTCTATAAATATTAAATGATTGCCATATAACTTTTATCGATTCTTAAGAAATATTTTTGTATTATCGCTAATTTGTTATAATTATTTAAACTGCAGATGTTTTTGTTTTATTTTCCAAGATTGTAAAATTATTGTTCTTAAGGTGTTTTGTAATAATTTGAAGCTTTTCTCCCCAGACCACTGCTGAAAATAGACTTCTACCAAATCAGACTTTCCTGGTAATCAAATGTCAATCAGTCACTCAATCAATAAATAAAGTGTTTTTCTTTCCTTTAATTTCTCTCTAATCTTCTTAAATATCTTCTATTTGAAAATGTTGGGCTTCTTGCATAGTAGTAACAATACGTAATTTCTTTCTTATCCTCAATAGTCCACTTTGTCATCTTTATGGCTCTGTTCTGGCCTGTTAGTTTTTGTGGTTATTGTGTTACTACCTCCTTCAAAAATGGGAGGGGGGGGGTCTTCCACCTGACCTTGGCCTAACCATGTTTTAGGAAATTTTCTTTGTCCTGAGTATTCTACACTGTCTTTTATTCTGGTCCTGGCACCAGTCTGTACAACAAGATCGGACACTTTTTTATCCTGGGACCTGTACATTTAGCTGTCTTTTTCATTTTAAATCTAGCTTTTTCCATAACATATGCTATATAAAATACAGTCTATGTACTGGTGTTGTCTTTTTGAGAATTTGTAAAAACATGATTGTGGGTCCACTACATGAAGGTGCACACCAATACTTGAGGATGGATTCAGTTCCAGCAGTGCTACTGTCCTTTTCTTGCTGATTTCATCTTTCCATTTAGACTCCTTTCTTTCACTATGTGAAGTGGAAAAGGGAAAAAAAAAGTTTGTACCTATATTTTGGGTTCCAAATTTAGTTTCTGCATGCATACTTCCTAAATCCACCAAATATAGGGCTACGTTTGTAAGGGTTTAAGGACTGCATGTTTTCTTTTTGGATACAAATAAAACATTCATAGAAGATCCTAAGAATTCCCCATATTGCCACCTACAAGCTAGACATCAAAATACTGTAAATCACTTTTAAGGAAATCAAAAGCTGTTTTAGATACATATAAGGCAGCCATATTACAAAACAGAATCCTCAAGATGAGACATTTTGGATGATGCAGTTCTGTCCAATCTGTAAGTACATCTATGGGGTCTATGAGAACAGAAAGGAAGTAACTCATTTCAAGGGAGAGTTTGCTATAATTGAAGGGACCACCTCTCCCTCTCATGGACCTACAATGGACACCAAGACAGTGAGTCTGTTGCAACAGAGATGATTGTCTCAAAATTCACCAGTCCACCACTGTTATTCTGTCCTGACACAGATGCCCTTTATCAACAGCAGAGTCCAAGGAGGTCATTCAGAATCATCTTGGAGAGAAGTCACAGGAGAGTGGCAAGAAATCTCAGATGAAATAGACTCATGTTTTGATTATTAAGATGGTAAACCAAAGGTTAAGGGAGAATAGAGAGGGAAGATGCATGCTTGCTGTTAGAGCACAGATAGACATGGAACAAGCTCTGAGAAGTGTAGATCAGCTTTGTAAGACCTGGGACAAATGTCTGGACTGAAAAAGGGTCAAAGTAGTGAAGGAGGAGTTTGAGGAAATGGGCCTAAGACAAGTAGTATGCACTGTGACATTTCTAGAGCTGCAATAGTCTATGTAATGGGTGGCTATCATCATAATATTCAACAAGTGTGCAAATAACTGGTACAAAGTTTAGGGTGTTGTCCTTTTTATTGACAGTGAATTCACTTAAAGTGACACAGGTTTATACAGGTATAGCAGAGTTTATCATTCCGAGGTGGAACTAGGATCTTTAAGTTACAAGGCTGAGGGTTTCATTCGCAAGCATTTAAGCTACTAAAAAGAGAAGTAAAAGAGCAACATCTCATAAGTCTCATACTATTTCAGTAACACATTAAAGTACTTCTGCAGAAACAATGTCTAGTCTTTGCATTCACTCTGCAGTGACATCTTTCCTGTAAAACAATACTTTTAGGAAATAGTCACTGTTTGAAAGCCTTCTTTAAATGTACATAGTGTACACTATAAAAATATTCCTTGTATTTATAATTGCAAATAACATACAAATGTATTTTCTTTGCATTGTTGTTGTACTGTGTACAACACTGCACATACTTTAGTCCATAGTCTATGAATAATTTTCTATTTCTGTCTTGCGTCATATTGGCTGGATCAGGGCTGAAAAGGGACCACTTACACAGTTATCAAAATGAAATTAACTAACTTACAAATAACTAACTAAATTAATTAATGTAGCAAGAACAAAGAAAAATTGTGTCACAGAGGTAAAGAACACAAAGATTATACATACCTAGATGAGGATAAAATTGGCAAATCAAAAGGACGGGGAAGACTGTACTGACTTGCACAGGTAATCATCTACAGCAGCAGTGTCCAGCAAGTGGCCCTAGGGCCATAATCTGGCCCACCAAAGTATTTGGTATGTCCTATAACAAATTGTTTTGAATGTACAGATATATTTGGGACACAGTGATGTGGCCCTTCCAAACCTTACCAAGTATGGTAAGTGGCCTCTGAACTGTACAGTAAATGGCTGCTTAGCCAAAAAGGTTGGACACCCCCTGATCTATAGTAATGAGATGGCGGGCAGCAGACAGAAAACATGTATTATTGTAACACACAGAAAATAATATGTTTTGCAAAAATAACTTGCATGACAATGTTTCCTTGCTTTCTGCTTGAGTTTCAGTGACCACAGATCAGATAGGCTGCTGCTGTTTTGCTCTGTAGCTTGGTTTATTTGTAGCAAAATGAAGGATTAAAATAAGGATCCACTTCAAAGAATGAAAAGTGACTCCTTCCTTCAAAAACAGAAAAAAAGTATTTCAAGTTTAAATTAAAATGAGTGACATTAAATACGAAGTACAAACCATTAAGAAATGCAAAAATAACAATTAAAGAACACTCACATTCCTTCTGCTGTCAGTGTCTTTATCTTTATTACAGAGAGATAAGCAAGAGCCTTAATTTCTACTGTTGTTTAAGTAATACTCACTGCTTGCAATTCCAAGACATAACAGTTTCTTCACTTATTGAATCATGGGTATGTCTGCCTCCATAAAAGGCAAACTAGCTTAGCACATGCATGCTTGTGAAATGCTTGTGAAAATGAGTGGCTATGCTAGTCAAAGTTGTATATTTTTGAGTTGCCTGTGGTTGAGCTTGGTACCTAAAATGATTTGGCATAAGCTATTATTTTTTTTTTATATAATCAGTGCTTTTATTTTTATTATGTTAAACATTCAGCTTTTACATTCTAGACAATATATCATATCAATTGTTTTATATTAACTGAGTCTTGGCTCATCCATTCATCAGTGATTCGGTAACCACTCAGTGGTGTAATTGTTGAAGACAGAATTATATAATAGGTGGAGTATATTAATACCATCAATCAAAACTGTGATTGCAGCCATGAAATTAAAAGATGCCTGCTTTTCCAGAGGAAAACGCTATGACAAATCTGGATAAGATTTCAAAGAGCAAAGAGCACATTTCAACAAATGTCTCTGTTGTGAAAACCATGGTTTTGTCCAGTAACAACATTGCTATAAGAGATGGACTACGCCAGGAAAATCAATGTTTTTGAACTATGGTACAACAGAAAACATTTGAGAATTCCACGGTCTGCAAGAAGATCAAATCAGCCAACACTTAAAAGAGATAAGTCTAGAATGTTCACTGGAAGACCTGAAACCAAAACTAAAACTCAAATGCTTTGACCTAAGAATTCAAAGATGGGATTTATTAGAAAAGACAGCGATGTCGGGGAAACTTTGACAGCAAAAGAAGAAGAAGAAGAAAGGGGCAGCAGAGGCTAGTGTAGGTAGAAAACATCGTTGAAGTAAAGAATGTGAGGTGGCAAGAACCTGAAAAGCAAATCTTGACAGAGAGGCCTGTTTTGCTAGATCTTGAGGTCACAAACAATCAAATTCAACTAAACTAACTAAACAACAACATATTAATACTGGTTAAACAAGGTTTGCCCATTGAAAATGCTAATTTGTAAGATAACAAAAATGAGGTAAATATGATTTATATCAGATGTTGATCAGTGATAGTACCATGCTTTATTTCTGTACTTTTCAACATGCTTACTTCACAATGGATTGGATTATATATATTACATGAGCAAGCAGGTCAGTCCTAAAGTAACATGACTTGTCACTGACAATTTTAGTAATGATTGCATACACTTTAATCCTGATATCCTCGCAGATGCAGCAGCATACCCAGGGTTGTTAAAGTTAGTAAAAAAAATCCACTAAAGTGACACTTTTGGGTGCATGTTGTTATTAAAATGGGTTTTAATTAATAATGATGATAATATTCAAAGCTGTGACATTTTATTTAAAATTATTACTTATTGGTTCCCTAGCCTGACTGATTCCAGTAGAAGTAGAATTCAATGGGAAAAACAATACAAGAAATAAAGCAAACCTGTCTTTTCTGGAGAACATATAGATTATCATTCAGAAAAAAGGCTCATTTGATAAATTCAGTACTGATGGGAAAATAGCATACTTAGCAAGTGCATGTATGTTACCACAGTATTTAAAAAGGAATTATTACAGATATTTATTTTTCATTTAGATGGTGGTTCTAGATTAAACACAGTAAAAAGAGTATTTTTTGTATGTAAATAAAGAGGAAGACGATTTAGGGTTAAGCCAGTGGAATATGCTGCTTCATTACATTTGTACAAAGTATTAATGTCGATACATGAAAAAGATGAGAGATTAGTACTACATTGTATAAATATAAGTATGATAATTTTTGGGGTATGGTAAAAAAGAGTAAAAAAGAAAAACAGTGTGCAAATGGAGAAATAAAATGTTATCAAGAAAAAAATATTTTGTAGAAAATAAAAATTGATGATGTAGAAAAAGAAAGAAAGAAAAAATGGGAGGTGGGAGAATGGCCTAATGGTTAAGGTGTTTGCCTTACAAACACAAGGTGCAGGGTTTGCATCTCAGAAGGGATAATTGGCTAGGCTTAAAATGGCTCACAAGGGCAGTTAGCTTAGTACTAATCTATGAATCTAAAAAAAGTATGGCATATTCATACATTACTATGTAAAACCATGGGTGTTGGAATAAGAAATTAGAATTTAAAGAGTTTTTTTGTGTGAAGGCTGGTAATAGACAAATTACCAGTAAATATGCCATATAAAAAGAAAAGTGATAGAATATGTTTGCATTATCACAAACAAGAAACTACTGAATTCATGTAAAAGAATAAAAAAAGTTATGGGGAAAACTATGTAAAGAAGATTTTTTTTGAAGATATAAAAGAAGTAGATAAACATGGATATGATTAAATAGGGATATTATAAGAATGGAAGTTTTGTTTGTGTTTTTTGGCTTTTCCCGGTTAGGGCTCGCCACAGCAGAACTCCAGTCCAGTAATGATTGGTAGTGGATTTTTACATACCAGGTTACCAGCCCTGACGCACAACCTTCAATTAAGGCATGCCCCATTCATGTATGCCTCCACACAGAAGACGCTCTAGCTGAGAATCGAATGGGACAACGTCTTGCTATGAGGCGACAACCCTACCGCAGCACCACCACCGCAGTATATATTATAAGAATGGAGGTAAATATGTTAAAAGAAGAGATGAAAAGTTTTATGTCATGTGTGTTATATGGAATGAAAGAATAAATAAAATTATTAATTCTACCTCCTCTACAAACCTTCTGCGGTGGTGGTGCTGTGGTAGCGTTGTCACTTCATAGCAAGACATTGTCCCATTCGATTCTCAGCTAGAACGTCTTCTGTGTGGAGGCATAGGTGAATGGGGTGTGCCTTCGTTGAAGGTTGTGCGTCAGGGCTGATACCCCGGTATGTAAAAATCCACTACCAATCATTAGCGGACCGGAGTTCCGCTGTGGTGACCCCTGACCAGGAAAAGCCGAAAGACACAAACAAACCTCCTATACAAACCAACAAAACAAACTATGAACCAGCTAGCTCGAGGAAAAAAAACAGGCAGAAACCTTGTATCAAATAACTAAACCAATGTTTATTCCAAAACTGAGCACTTTCGTGCATATCAACATTAATGGGACTTCCAGCCAAAATAACATATCAGTGCAGAGCCTACAGCAACCCTTCCTTTTTATTATCATCAACAAGGTGGCCCTGAATTTAAGAGGGGGTGTTATTAAAATTTTATTGGAATATAAAGAGTTATGCTGGCAGATTAGTTTAGATATCAGCTATATACCTGAATGAGAGTCTGTCGTTAAAAACTGTATTGAACATAAGATCTTATAATATATATGGTTTCTATTAAGGAAAACATTGGGTATATTATGTATATACATATTTTTATGCAACTGTTTTGTAACAGCTTGCCAATACACATATGCATATATATTTTTCTATACATATTATCATATGAATTTTCTTACAATAATTGATGATCTTAATGAATTTCCTTTACTTCAGTTTATTTTAGAATACTGGAAATTGTTTTCAATATTTTTATTATGCCACTGCTCACACCCTCCCTGACCAAAATCCTCCATTCTTAGCTTCAAAGTAACCAAGAGTCTTACTCTACCTACTTTCCTTTACTGTTCAGTCTGACCCCTTTACTAAGCTGTATGCAGTCCAATAATGCTTATATATGATCTTCTTTGTCTTTTCAGCATTTCCTGGTTAGGGGTCGCCACAGCAGAACTCCGGTCCGCTAATGATTGGCAGTTGATTTTTATGGTGCCGAGTTGCCAGCCCGACGCCCAACCTTCGGCGAAGGCACGCCCATTTACGCATGTCTTTCTGAGGCCACTCGACCCACGGGGAGGAAATGCAGACTCCACACAGAAGGCACTCCAGCCGAGAATCGAACAGGAGAACCTCTTGTTGTGAGGTAACAACGCTACCGCTGTACCACCGCGGATATGAAATACCTTGATAATTATTGTTATAGATGATTGTATACCTAAATAATACTTGTATTATTCTTTTTCTCTAATATTAAAGTGTAATGATGATTGTTGTTGTTGTTGTGTCTTTTGGCTTTTCCCAGTTAGGGGTCACCACAGCGGAACTCCGGTCCGCTAATGATTGGCAGTTGATTTTGACGTGCTGAGTTGCCAGCCCTAATGCACAACCTTCAACGAAGGCACTCCTATTCACGCATGTCTCCATGCAGAAGATGCTGTAGCTGAGAGTCGAACCGGTCAGCATCTTACTGTGAGGCGACAATGCTACCGCAGCACCACCACTGCAGATAAAATGTAATGATGATTGTATACCTAAAGAATTCCTGGTTTACTCTTTTTCTATTATATTGAATGTATAAGTTTTGTTGTTAAATTTTCTTATATTTTATACACTTGGAGCTTTTCTCCCCAGGCCTCTGCTGAAAAAGGGCTTTTGCTCAGTCGGACACTCCCATTCAACAAATGTAAAATAAAATTAATAAATACATTTTTAACTGCTTGTTTCTTGAAATTTTAAATAATTTAAAAGGAAAAGGAAGGGGGGAGGGTTGCTGTAGGTTCTGAGTTGATATGTTATTTTGGCTAGAAGGCAGTTTTTAATATGTACTTTCCTACTTATTAATATGTATTAATGGTTCATCATGATTGGTTCTTTAAAAGTTTAAATAGATGTTGGTTATGTTTTTACTTATACTCTATTGAAGTCCTGTTAATATTGATAAGGACAAATGCACACAGTTTTGGAATAAATGTTGGGTTAATTATTGATACAAGGTTTGCACCTGTTTCTTCCTCCAGCTATCTGGTTCAATAATGAAATTATGTTTGATGGTTAATGGATTTTAGCAGCAGTATTAAGTAAAATCAAATGGTGGTTATGGAAAAAGGAGTAGAGATCTAATAGGGATGAACATTTAATATAATTGTATGGAAACTTATGAATATGTGGAAATGTATTTGTGCAACTATAAATGTGTACATCTGTAAATATTTGTAAATATGTAAACACTTTGTAAATAAGAGTTCTTTTGTTGTATATAAATAAAGGACCCCTTCTCTTTTTCATATGTGCAGTCGGATCTTTCATATCTGCCTGAACTACCACCTACTCAGGCAGATACAGCCTCTGTTTAATGTCTCACCTGAAGCACAGGATTCTCCCCCAGATCTTGCTCCATATCAGACCAGTTGTAGGGGTGGTTTATTCCATAATACATTGCATTCTGGCAATCTGTATTTGTTAATAACCATAGGCAACAGGCTTGAGCAAGGAGGAAATCAAAGGAGTGCAGAGAAATGTTTCCCTCATAAAGGAGAAGGCCGTGGAGATTGTCACCCATTTATTTATCACTTATAAAGTCTGAGAATAAATGGGAAAGGAAGCTGGTAAAGAATATAAGATGGTGATAGTACAGAGTAGAATTCATGTGATATATAACAATGATGAGGCTGGGTAACAGTTTTTGTTCTGATGATGAAATACTAGCTTGAGGTTGGGCCTGCCACACAAAAGGATTATGCCTTGACTGTAACCCAAAAGAAATGTTTTTATTTTTCCAGAGGGCTTTCTGTCATTCATATCTGTTGACTACGAAGCCTTAGCCAATTACTTACTAGGAACGTATTCAATACAGTACAGTACAGTAAGGGGGTAAGGTCTCTGGGGGGGGTGCTATCATAAAGATACCGTGTCAGAAGTTGTGCCCTTGTCCACATCCATGTTTCGGGTGTGACTAAGGCAATTGTGCCCCCCCCCAGACCAGGATTTTATGGTGTCTTTTCTGGATTCTTCATTGACTGAGAATTAGCCAGTACACACCCTCCAGGAGCTATGCTTCATCTAAGATATGAGATAAAACAAAATTTTCAAGTGAAGTCCTAAACTCACCCTTTGGTGGTGATGTGTACACCTGCATCAGCACAGGGAGTAGCCACATCATTTTACCCTGTACAAGAACACTCCTTCACATAAGTGGACAAGGGCTACATTGACCATCCTGGGCACCCACAACTCACACCCTTTACTGCACTGAAACCTGCTGCCTCTTAACCCTGAAATGACAATTAAGTCAGCTGGAAACCATCTCCCTGATAAGTGAACCATAGCTGCTTATTTCCCATCCTCCCCACCCTGATCTTCCATCACCTGAACCTTAGTTCAAACTCATCATCTAAGTTGCAGTTAAGGCTTTATTCCACTGTGCTACAGAGCCAGAGGCAAGTAACCCAATTTTTATTAGGGGTCTGGCTGATAAAGGAGTTGGCCATGGAAAATGACAGTGAGCTGGCGATGTCAGCATTCCCCATTCTGGTTGGGGGAGGGGGGTGGCAGTTCGGTGAATACCAAAAAAAAAAAAATGGCTACCATATACTAGATCTAGTGCCAAGGCAGTGAATCAGTCAGAGAAAACAGTATGTATATATTATAGCCAGAATATGAATGCATGTGAAAAAGTATGATATGAGAGATCCCATGCATTCAAGCTGGTGCTGGGAGGGGGCTAGGCTAATAAAATGTTCTACTACCTTCTCCACAAATGTTTCAAACCTTTTGCATGTGTATGGTCTATTATGTAATTCCCTGCCCTAAGACAAAAAGAGTCCACACGTAAACTCAAGATGTCCATATCAGGAGATGGGGTTGAAGCTAGACCCTCTGCCATTGGGACAACGGTGGTGGGGATACAAGAAGCAGAGGAATAGATGCTGGAGGAAGGGATACTGGGAAACAAGCTGCCTGCATTATTGCCTAATTATGGTCTCTTCCAGTTATTCCTATCTTCAAAGCAGCTAAGAACTAATAGGGGAGAGCAGACTGCCCACAGGCATGATGGGAAAAATGCTGAAGATGTGCTGGCCTTGCACAGTGAAGGACTACTGGACTAAAAGGACTGACCAGAGCATGCCAACAAATTTCTGACCTTTCCAGGTACCTCCATATATGTGCAGTGCAGAAAATGAGAAGAAAACAAAATGTGTCTGGCTCTGTCAGGTATACTAATGTTATATAATGACCAACTGAACTTACAGACTAGATTATGCCTAACTAGAAAGTTTCACTTCATAAGAAAAAGCATTGAGAAGAGAAGCAATCTGAACTGAAATTATATCATAAAAGTAATGATATCCTTTTTGTATACTTGTAATAGGTTTAAATCATATAAATCACTTTTTCAGGCTTATGCTTTGAACATGAGCTCTCTGATATCTGACTTTGATATGATACGTCTATAACCTCTGTTATCATGCTTGATGTTCACTTTGCATATTTTCTTATTATTATTATTATTTAATGGCACTTTCAAATAATTCGAGGACTGCAGAAAGAAACACAGAAGTCAGTTTTCAGTCAAGAAATACATGTTCTTTATATTATTTTTGTTCCATTTTTCACAGAGTGAATCAACAAAACTCTGAAACTGACCAAAAAGGAATGTGGGGTTCATTTTAGGTGAAGGCGGCCAGCATTTATATAGTGTGTGTGTGTGTGTGTGTGTGTGTGTGTGTGTGTGTGTGTGTGTGTGTGTGTGTGTGTGTGTACATGAGTCTGGCTCGCTGTAAAAAAATGTTTTCTGTGTAATTTTCAACAAGTTTGACAAGTAGTATGTTTGCAAGCAGTTTTCTTTTGAGGCTCACAATAGATTCATGGAAACAAGACAGAGGAGAAAGTTTCAAGGCAAAAAGATCTGTGTGTAGAATTTATCAAATTCTTGGGATGGTGGAAGGCACCACAATACAGATGTTCATAACATTAAGTCCATAAATACAAAATGGCAGAACACTGAAATGCCATAACAGCGACACTTAAGACATCAAAAGCACAGTAAGTTCTAAAACTTGTTGGTACCCCTTCAAAGCATTTTTGCATACCTAATACCCCTGCCACTTATATAAAGTAATGCTGAAATCATGGCAGGTAGAATACTCAAAGATGTCTCAATTTCAGGTTTAGTATAGCTCCCCCCTCTGATTTGCAATTTCAGTTGCACTGTTCTGTGTGTTCATTTACAGCCTTCAGGCATTCCACAAGTAATATATATATATGGGTATAATTCTAAATGTCAGACTTTCAAAACTTCGACTTTCTTATGGTCGAGACAATAAGACTGAAGTTTTGAAACTTCGAACCATTTAAATGAAGATCGTCGTACAGCATGGAATGGTATATTTACTACTATTTCCTTGGTGTAGTGCAATCTTGAGTTGGTATATTTAATTAGCAAGGGGTGCAGGGGGTTTGCTCCCTGCAAAAAATGTAAAAAATACTTTATTGTTTTTATTTATTTTTATTTAAATTTCAAAGTTTCAAAACTTCAATCTTATGGTCTCGACCATAAGAAAGTCGACGTTTTGAAAGTTCCAAATTTAGAAGTAGAGTTTTTATATATGTATATATATATATATATATATATATAGATATATATATATATACACATATATATATATATATATATATATATATATATATATATAGGTCTACCTGAAAACGCCGACAGCACACAACGCCGCCGACAAGAACACCGACACCAGAAGATCGACAGTGGAGAAGACCGACAGTTAAGAATCCCGACGCTGAGAACACCGACATGTTAAGGTAAGTGTGCGATAGGGATGGACGTTAGGGTCAGGGTGTGGGTAAGGTTAGTGTGTGATAGTGACGGACGTTAGGGTAGGGTGCAGGTCAGGTAAGTGTTAGATAGTGATGGACGTTAGGTTTAGGGGCAAGTTAAGTGAGTTAGGGTTAGGGTGCGGGTAAGGTAAGTGTTTGATAGTGACGGACTTGAGGGTTAGGGGCAGATTAAGTGAGTTAGGATTTGGGTGCAGGTAAGGTAAGTGTGCGATAGTGACAGACCTTAGGGTTAGGGTTTGGGTTAAGGTTAGTGCATAGATAGTTGTGTATGTAAGGTTTAGTGTAGGTTTTTAAGTGTTTTGGTGTGCTTGTGTTGTGTGTGTGTTTTTCGGGAAAGGTATTTCTTTTGTTGATTGTTGGGATTTTGGTTTGTTGGGCATGTGAAGTTTCGTGTTTTTGAACTTTATTTTTTTGTCCTTTTTTTGTGTCGGTTATTTCGTTGTCTTTGTTTTGGCTTGTCGGTGTTATCAGGTAGACCCATATATATATATATATATATATATATATATATATATATATATTTTTTTTTTTTTTTTTCTATATTTATATTGTGCCATTGCATGTGCTAATTAAGTGTTGGCATTTTTGGTAAATTTAAGTTGGTGGTGAAAGTGGTCAAATTATATTAGTCAAACATCAGCAGTTCAACTGTAATATAATTTAAGACTTTTTCTCTTTTTTCACAGTTCTGTGACTGCATGTATAAGCAAAGTTATGAGTAATTGTTAGTGACTGAAATATAACACATTTGTTTACATTTGTGATCATGTGGTTTATTTATTTTCTTTTTAGCTTAGATGTTAGTAATCAAGGATGAACGTTTTATGTGTTTTCTGTCTTTTAAACTTCACTGGTCATATACATATATATATATATATATATATATATATATATATATATATATATATATATATGTGTGTGTGTGTGTGTGTGTGTGTGTGTGTGTGTGTGTGTGTGTACGCGTGCACTAATCACAATAAAGATACAGACTGTGTGTAGCTCTGTTCTAGTCACTGTCATTGAGTGTGATCTGTTTAAGTGCTCTTGGATTAAAGCCTTCACTGTAACTTACATGGTTGTTTACATGGAAAATTAGAAAAGTATATATTACTTGTTAGGAAAAAACAGCAACAAACCGACTAATGCTCCACAAAAAGAAGAATAAATCCATGAACTTGCAAGCAAGTAATGCAAACTTTTTATTCCATAAAGCGCTTTTCGTCTGGCTGGATAACTTCTTCAGATGCAATTAAATATTCAAAACACAGTATATAACATGAACATCAGTCAGCTGATCAGCCCTACTAGTTAGAACAGCTGATCAAAACCAACCAATGCATATACATACCCTCACAGCCTAAACCAAATTGCCTTAAACACACATACCATGAAATATATCTAGTTCTAGTTAAGTTAATTAAAACCTACTAACATATGTTTTAATTTGTTATCATTTATATATCTATAAATGTTCTAAAAAGATTTAAAAAACTTATAAAATACTTAATATACTATACGAAAAGTATAAAAGTTAGAAACCATGTCTATAAATGAGTTTCTGACTTTAATTATGTACATACTCAAAAACCATATAATTTAAACAAACTAAAACAGTTAAACTAATGATGCAAAACTCATACATCGCTCCTACTGGGACAACTCTACTTAGTAAAAAATGTAATATAATATGCATAACATATAAAATTCATAAAATGTTTGCTATGTAAAATAATATACATTTCTGCCCTGAAAGGTTTTTTAAAAAAACTACTTTAAAAATATATAGCTATAATTATCTTAAAAGACTTTTAAGTTTTAAAATACATTTGATAGAATACATCTCATTAAGACCTGGATAAAGACATGCAAACGTATGTAGTTGCCAAAACAATTCCATTTTTTCAAGTAACAATAGTACTGGGCCACCTCTAGCATCCGAGGTTACACATTCTATAGCTCTAAACATAAAACCATGATTAGGAAAAGAGTGAGTGTGTCTGGCTAAGGCATGTCTAATTTGTTGTTTCTAATGCTATACAAATGTTCATATATTCTGTCCCTCAACCTTCTATCAGTCTTTCCGATATAGAAGGCAAGGCAGCTGTAACACTTAGCAAAATAGACCACTCCTTTTGTATTACAATCAAACCTATGTTGAGTAGTATATCTAACCCCTCTGATAGAGAAGTTTGTCCCTACCTCTATGTATCTACAATATGGGCACATATGACATTTATACATGCCCCCATGTTGTGTACTAAAATTAATAGGTTTATGAGTTTCTAATAGATTCTTCAAATTCCTACCTTTCTTAAAGACTACCTTAGGAAAATCATGTAGTTCTTTAACAGCAGGTAGGTCTGTTTTTATAAATTCCCAATTCTTTCGTATTATGTTTACAAAATCGTAGCTACCCATATAAAATGTGAGAATAAGACTGCATGGGTCCACAGGTTTGCTAGGTAGCTCATCCAATAAAGTGCTGTCTTGGGCAATAACACTATCTAAACCTATGTTAGGGGGTTTAGGGACTAGAATAGGTCTATAAATACCTAAAATTCTCTTTTTTATTCCCTCTTGACTTATTTTATCCAATAATGCATCCGGATAACCCCTCTTTTTAAACATTTCTACTAGTTTGTTGCATTCCTCCGAAACGCCCTGTTCATCTGAGACCATTCGGGCCACCCTTACTAATTGTCCTTTTACTACGGAACGTTTTTGAAATGATGGGTGGCAACTACTACAATGAAGAAATGTATTGGAATAAGTTTCCTTTCTAAATATACTTGCTTTCCAACATTTGTTTATCCTGTCCTTTCTTAAATCTATATCAAGGTAAGATATTCTATCACTGTTAAAACACTGTAAATTTTAAAATGTCAGTCGTGTTATTCAACTGGTTACCCAAGGACAAGGCTTCATTTTTGTTTCCTTTGAATAAAATAAATATATTGTCCAGGAAGCGAGTATAAAAGCTAATCTGTTCCATAATGTGGGTCACTCCAAAAATATGTTCCTGTTCCCAAAATGCCATAACTAGGTTGGCAAAACTGCTACCACAGGGGGACCCCATAGCAACCCCTATCTTTTGTAAAAAGTATCTGTTGTTGAAAGTAATAAAGTTGTTGGACAAAACAATGACCAACAACTCTTCTATTAGTTTTACTTTGCTTTGGGGTGCCCCCATCCTGTGTAGCAGTAAGCCTACCTATTCTATACCTTTATTGTGTGTGATGGAAGAATATAAGTCCCTCACATCAATTGTAAAGAAATTAAAATCATCCCTGTTCAAGTTGGCCAAAAAGGTCCAGGAATTCTTACAAATTTGACTTTGTTGGGTTACATATTTTTTAAGCATATGGTCAATAAATTTTGAGCAAGCGTAAGTAATGCTGGCTCTAGTATCCACCAATGGTCTCATAGTGGGGTTAGTGATAGACTTGTGAATCTTTGGAACTCCAAAGATAGTAGGTATTCTTGGTGCTGGTGTATCAAGAAAATTAGCGATTCCTACATCTATCCTTGCTTCAATAAACAACTTATCAAAAATAGAACAAATTCTAGCATAAGCTATGTTTAGCTCATTTTTAGATACTTCAATGTGTGTTTCACTTGCTAAAATTTCTTCCATTTTCTTAATATATTCATCCAAGTCTAGTATCACTAACCCACCCCCTTTGTCCGGTTTCATTGTTCTCACTCGGGCTTGCTGAAGCACAGATAAAGCTTCCTTTTCTTCTCTAGTTATGTTGAATTTCAAAGTACAACTTTTTTATTGTTATTTTTGTTTGAAGTTACTTGTTTAAAAAAATCTAATATACACACTTTTTCAAACAAAGCTATATCAGGTTGTAGTTGAGGGCAGAAAGTACTAGATACATAAAATGGTGTTACTGTGTGTTGCCCCTCCCCAAACAATACTTTAAAATTAAGTTTTCTTGTAAACAGTTTAAAATCTGTAATTAATTCTACTATGTTAGTTTTTACTGTGGGGACAAAAGTAAGTCCTTTTGCTAGCAAATCAGCCAGCACCAAATCCACTTTAAATTCAGAATAATTAAAAATATTAAAGTCACCTTGCGTGTTACACACTACTGTGTGTTTTAATCCATTTATTTCTGAAGTCTGACTTTCCAGTCCTTCACTCTCTATTGTTTATGTTGTGAACTGTAGTAAATGTTCGGGGCTCCCTGCCGCAGGTTGTAGCCTGAGGCAGGATGCTGAAAATTTGCTCCGTTGTTTGGACCATGCTGTTGCCCTACAAAGTTAGTCCTCCTTCTATAAGCTCCTCCGCTGTTCGTGTTGTTATTGCTAGTGTTATTATTAGAAGCATTGCTCTTCTTTTTAGTGGATACATATGTCCAACCTTCTTCACTCCGATCCAATCCTTGAACAGGTAGAGCCGTTTGGTTCACACCTACTGCTGCAGTAACTTCCTAAATACCCAAAAAGAGAAAAGCTCCACAGTATTACAAAGCAACAATATTTCAAAGGATATTTCAAAGAATACAATCCAGGCAACAGTAGAGTACGATGTAAGAACATGCAATCTTAACAGCAGAGTTCAGTCTAAAGAGCAATACAAGAACTAGAACAGAAACAAGCAATAGGACAATACAAGTACTGGAATAATTTCTATATTCAGACAAATTGATATCAGAATAATAGGAGATTTGCTGAGAACTGTAATAGATGTGGGTAAATATTTATCCAGGTAAGTGGCAGGAACACAGCCAGTGGTTAGTCAGATGTTCCTTTAGGAGTGATATGAACTGGTTGTGGTTGGGGTTTTTTGCTATTGACTCTGGAAGAGTGTTCCAGAGTTTGGCTATTGTGTGTGAATAGAGGGAGTCACTATATATATATATATATATATATATATATATATATATATATATATATATATATATATATATATATATATATATATATATATATATATATATATATATATATATATATATATATATATATATATATATATATATATATATATATATATATATATATATATATATATATATATATATATATATATATATATATATATATATATATATATATATCTATGGATCTACTTCAGTAGATCAAACTTTTACTAGTTCAAACCACATATGGCTGAGACCATATGTTCAAACTCGTAAAAGTTCGAACACTGACGTAAAACCACATAAAACAAAAGAACACAAAACTAAACGTCTATAGCAGGGGGGCTATGCCCCCTGCACCCCCCATACCCCCTTACTTAAATATACCAACTCTGAGATCGCACTACATTGCGGAAATGGGAAATCTTCCCTTTCCACTCTGTACAGAGATTTCCATTCAGTCAGATCGGACTTTTACAAGTTCAAACATATGGTCTCGGCCATATGTGGTTCGAACTTATAAATGTTCAGTCTACTGAAGGGGACCTATAATATATATATATATATATATATATATATATATATATATATATATATATATATATATAAATACCATGTGATCACTGAATTGTGATTGGCTGGCTGTAATTATTTAAACTAGTTTTTATCTACACTTCACAAGAGACTGTAAGGCTTGAAGTGGCTTGAAAGCGTTGTGTTTATTAAACCTTTTTGGGATGGTTGGACTACTGTTTTTTCTTATTTGGTTCTATGCTCTTTCCTATGTGGTCCATTCAGCTGCCTTGCAGTTTGTTGTTTTGATACAAACCTCCATGAACACACATAAAAACAAAACTAGAAACCATTCCAGGTCATCATTAACAGATGCAGAGACCAAAGTACTGGAAAAAGGACTTAACTTTATTCCACATAAAAGAAGCAACCTTGTCACTGCAGTGATTGTCCTTAAGCTGTTTTGTAGAAAACTGAATCTTAAAAATTATTTTTCATGAGAGAGACAACAGAAACAGACAACTGAGAGGAGGCAATGATCTAGGAACAGAGCAGCAGGTAATGAATAATGAGAACAAATGGGAAAAGCTAGCACCTCCTGCCCCCCCACTTCATTATACTATCTGGGCATATGAAGACATATGCGTGGATGACATACATAGAATGCTAGATAAACCTTGCAAGATGATATGTTATCATCTCACACAAGAAGAAGAACCATCTCCTCTGAACCAACTCAGTGAAAACAAGGCAAGAAGGACAAGAGAGTAGCAATTTTATCACAGACACTGACATACAATCAAACAACTGAAGACATGCTAAGGAAACGGAATGTCTACAAGGGAGTGGATATTAAACAAGTCACAAAAAAGGGAGTGGATATTAAACAAGTCACAAAAAAGGGAGTGGATATTAAACAAGTCACAAAAAAGGGAGTGGATATTAAACAAGTCACAAAAGCTTAGGGGTGGTTGAGGAGAAGGAAGTCTGAATGAAGAGGTCAAAGCTAGAATTGGAGGGGCTGAAGCCAACTGGCATAGAGTCTCAGGTGTAGTGTATGATAAAAGAACGCCAAAGAAGCAGAAAATTAAGGTGTACAAAACACTGTTGTGACCAGTACTACTGTATGGTACAAAAACCTAGACAATAAAGGCAGAGCAGATAAGAAAGCTAGAGGTAATGGAAATGAAGTGCCTGGAAAGGATGCACAGTGTGGGACAACGAAGAAATGAGGACGTAAGAGCAGAAGTCAGTCCAGGTCCAGAAAAGATCAAAGAGAACAGATTACAGTCATTTGGACATGTGTAGAAAAGCAGAAGACTATCTGGTGAGGAAGATTTGGGACAGACAGGAAGAAGGTAAGAGGAAACGAGGGTGTCTAGCAAAGGGGTGGATAGATTGTGTGAGAGAAGATCTGTGACAGTCAGATATGAGTGACAAAGAAGGCAGGAGTGTGGCATTGAAGCAAGAGAGATGACAACAGTTAACATGGAACCCTGACCCCATGTAGAAAATGGGAACAAGAGGGTTGTTGATGATGATGATGATGATGATGATTACAAATGCTTTGAAGGTCAATGACATCAAACTGGCTAAGTTTAACTCAGTGGGACTTCTAGACAATGATTTGTGCATTTTTCGGACAGACCTCTACCCTAGGGTACTGCAATATTTTGCATACCAAAACCTTGCAAAAATGTGAAATAACCTTCCTTATCACCCAAGATGAAGGTGGTTCAACCACTGAGCTTTTATCCATTTATATGCCATCTAAGATTAAAGAGCTTGCTAAGATGCTCCCTCCATCATTTTGGACTCACTTGATTTCTTGAAAAAAAAAAAAATCAAAGAAATAAAATAGAAAAGAAGATGATACTAGTCATGATTGATGTAGAAGGCCTATACACTGCTCCATCTGATAACTGCTGCATTGGTCCTGTGAAAGAGTACATGTTCTCAATGTCCAATGCCAGCAACACAGAAATTAAAGCTATAGGGAGTATGCTGAACATCATACTCCCCAACAAGAGTTTCACTTCAATCAGAGATGGTACAAGCAAGCAAAGGAGATAGCTATGGGAGCTGCTGTGGCCCCAGCCTAGCCAATATAGCCTTGGCCAGATGGGAAGAGAGCACCATCTTTTCCTCAGAATTCTATCAATACATGGATTGCTAATATCATTTTATTGATTATATCTTTATCACATGTAAAGGCTCTAGGGACAAGCTGCATGGCTTCTTCTTCTAGATTGAAAACACTACATACTTTTTACATTTCGCTGACCAGTATAATTACGATAAGGTGTAATTCCTGGACATCACCATCTATTCTGTAATGACAGAAATTAGGAGAATGTCAAGAATGACCTTCACAGGAAACCTACACGAGCGAATCTACTTCTACATGCTAACAGCATCCATCCCCAAATTATTAAGAAACATGTCATCAAATCACAGGGAATGAGAACAGTCAGAGTCTCTGGAGACATGCACTGATTTCTCACCAACCTAGATCAACTGCAGCAAGATTTTCTGGAAAAGGGTATAATGATAATTTGGTAAACAACATCCCGAGACTCATAAAACTCCTCAAACAAAATTATCATCCAGCTCTACTGCCTCCCCCCGAAGGAAAACATCACATTTCATACAACCCAGTATCAGTGAAGAAGATAAGAAACATAAAAGAATTGTGATCCTAACTTATTCCAAGGATGTACATGTAATAAAAAGAAAAAGGGTTCAAAACTGAGCATCAGAAAGGGGAACTAATCTGTCAGTCAGCTTCTGGTTGCTAAACCATCCTTTATCAAAAAGGTCGAAATATTAGAAGTGGGGTAGGAAATAAAAAAAGAATTACTGCATCCACAGAGTTACAGGTAGGAACATTTCCATGCAATCTCCCTGGCTGCAGATGCTGTGCATTTATGAGACAAAATAATTATTTTGTATGCCTGCACTAACAGATATAACTGCAAATGTAACTCTGTGATATATACAAGCAAGCTGAACAAAGAGCAAAGCATTCTACACTGAAAAAACAATTAATCCTCTCAAAATAAGAGTAACCAAACACCTCTCGGACATCAGGCTTTAGAACTTCAACAACCCACTGTCTAGACATGCTCAGGTCTGCAGGAATTATGAGAAGTTTGTCTTTCATGTCACTGAGAGACTCAGTTTGAGCCCATTACAAGGCAAGAGAAAAAAATAACTCGAATTACATATTTGACTTAAAGCTCATTGGATGTCCAGACTCAAAGGGGCATGCACCATTAAGAGGATACCTGAATTAAAGATAATGGAACATAGCAACGTTTACTAAAACATAATAACACAAGGATTTTGTTATATACCTATAGAAATTCAGTCTATGTTTGAGTTTAATTTTTTTTTTATTATTAGTACTAGATGTTTAATTCTGTGTTTTATATGAAGTTTAGGCTAGATTTTTGATTTTTACTTTTACTTCCATTGCGACTCTATTACTTATATTTGGTATCTGAATATTAATTTCATGTCAATTTAAGTTATTCATATTGTCATGTGTCTGATCAATTGTATGAACTACCATGCTGGTACATGCTAGTATAGTGAAGTCTTAGAAAGTTCTTCAGTTTATTAACCGTAACAGGCAAAAGTTCTTTAAAATAATTTTATGGTGAATACAAGTTGAGACACATCAATTTACTTAATACAACCATCTGGGTCTATATTCGTGCCTCAAATATGGATTACAGCGAATGCCTTATAATCGAAAGTGAAACAGTGAAACTTTAAAGAACCAAAAACACTTAACATTGTCAAATAATTCATTGAATGGCCATAGTTGCCCAACAACCAGGAAGGACCTCGATGTATAAGGTAAGCAAAGGTAGCCTTTTTTTAAATTTGCCTTATTCCCCACTGTAGTGTGATCTTGGAGTTTGGTATTATATAGTTAAGGGGTGCGGGGGGCAAAGCCCCCCACCTTGTTTGATTACGTTTACGATGTTGGCCAACTGTGGCCATTTGATGAATTGTTTTATGATGGTACATGTTTTCGGTTCTTTAAAGTTTTGCTGTTTCACCTTCGATTATAAGGCATTCACTGTAATCCATATTCGATGTGTGAACATAAGACTCCAACCACCTATACATATTACTTGGACATTCACTATTTTTATATATGTGTGAATATGTTTTTGTCATGTATATTATATATATATATATATATATATATATATATATATATATATATATATATATATATACTTATACACACATACATGCAGATTCCTTTTTTTTTTATTTGATGTGATTCTGTTCTTATTTGTGGCTGATCTTTGAAAGTTTAATTTCCCCTTCCATATGTTTTCTGAGCCTGGGAGTTTTCAAATGGACGTGCATCTTCACACTTGGTTTTTCTTTTACTTTTTCTTACTATTAGCCTTGAGGGCAATTTGTTTCCTCTTGACTCTTTTCTCAGTGACTTCCTGGAATCAAACACAGTTGCTAAATCATAATTTCAAAGAACCAAAGGAACTCTCACTTGCCTTCAAGAGAAAATGTGTTTTATTCCAAAAAAAGTCAAGCACTTCTGTCCTAAAACTACAAGTAGACTTTATCAAAACTGTTAAGAATCTTCTCAACCTCACTTTTAAAAGTAAGACTCAGTCATGTGAGCAGCAATAACCAATAGCTTTGTTAAATCCTAATTTCACACCTGCAGTTGGCAGCAGGCTTCTTTTTTGAGTTGATCACCACCAGACTCCTCCCATCTCCCATCACAGCATTTCACACAGTTTAGTCTCACTGCCAACTGCTTAGTTATATACTATATTCATGTAACAAAAATGTAGGACCAGATACTTACCTTGTTATCTGACATTATTTCTAGCACACTGATCAATATCCTGACATACAATGACATTGTACTTACCTAGATAATAAGTAAACAACTTCAATCACAATAAAGATACAAACTATGTATATACCACTGTTCCAACCACTGGCATTGAATGGGATCTGTGTAAGTGCTCTTGGGTTAAAGTCTCCATTGTAATTTATATGTTTTTATATGGAAACTAGAAAAGTACACATTACTTGTTACGGTACATATAATTACATCTAATGAAGCTTAAACAAGGGTGAAAGCACTCATCTCTTGTTTTAACTTAATAAACCATAATTTAAAGAAGTATTACTAACTTGAATCCTGTTTTCTTACTTTTAGTTTGTTTGTTTCTTTCTTTTTTTTGGCTAGTCCTGGTGGCCCGGTCCGGTCCACTGATGATGATGAGTTGATTTTTATGTTTTTTATGTACCGCTTGGGATGCACAACCTTCAAACAAGGTCTACCATTCACGTTCATGTCTCGCTCGAGAGCGGCGGATTAGCTGAGAATCGAACCGACAGCCTGACAGCGTGAGGGCAACAACAATGCTAGCACCACACCACCAGCTGGTTTGTTTTCTTACTTTTAGTAAGAATGTAAAATGATTGTTGACACAGAACTTACATAAGAAGTTGTGACAATGTATGCTGATATGAAGAATAATCATTTCTGTATGACAAGTTTTCCCCTTTTGTTTTTATTCTGTTTTTCTTTAAGAAAGTGTGCACTACCCTTAAGGCTGGAAAAGTGCATTTACATGGTTTTTGGTTACATTGTCTGTCTATTTATGTGTGTGTGTGTGTGTGTGTGTGTGTGTGTGTGTGTGTGTGTGTGTGTGTGTGTATACATATCTATAGTGTGTTATTTATTTATTTATTGTTATTTACATTTTGTTTGCCTACTTTGAGTACAGTATAACCAATTTGCAGGTTTAGCCTGACTTACATTCAAGATAGTAACAAATGAGGGGGCGTGGCCAAGATGGTGACCCGGTAGCAGTGCTCTTCAAGAGCTCTCTATTCTGGATTATAATTCTGACAGGAATTTTTCATCATAAATTAACTTTAACTGACTAACTGATCATCATGTAATTTCTAAACAACTTGAAATATATTCAGCTATTTTTTTTTTATATTGGAACAAAAATTTCTGTCATATTCATCTTGACAAGGAAACTTCACTCAGCTTACCAGAATGACCCACTTTAAAGCTTCAACTCAGGACTCCTCTCTTAAAAAGGAACTGCATTCACTATTAACAAATATACAGGATCTATCCTTAAAAATAGACAAAATGGACAATAAATTAGATTCCTTCAAGGACAGATGCTCTCAGCAACTTGACCAACTACAATAAATTGTTTTACAACATAAGACCCAAATTTCACAGATGGAACAGTCTCTAAATGACATGGAAAAAAACTAGCTGAAGAAGAACACCACTCAGAAATTCAACTAAAACAAAATAAATATTTATTAGACAATCTGGATGACTTGGAAAATAGGTCCAGAAGGAACAAGCTTTGTATATATGGGCTCCCAGAGAAATCAGAAGGAGATAACATCACTAATTTTCTTACTACATTGATACCAACTATACTTAATCTGCCTCAATCACTCTCCTATGGCATAGAACGAGTACACAGATCCTTAACAACAACTACTGACTCATCTATCTCAGCAAAACCTAAACCAAGATCTAGTATAATGAAAATGTTCTCCAGTCAGGATAAAGAATTAATCCTTTAAACAGCCTAGTCAAATTCTCCAATAAAATATGAAGGATGACTTATCAGATTTGCCAATGATTATTCTTCGAGTGTGGTAACAAAAAGAAGAGAATTGTACCCCATTCTGAGAGCTCCGAAGAGAAAAACAAATGAAAACTCATTTGTTGTTGCCTGCCAGACTGAAAATCTTCCTTCCTGAGGGTTCCAAAATATTTGGCTCACTGGACACAGCAACACAATTTTTACTTAACAACAAAATTGACCAAGTTGAAGTTATGGACTGGACAAATAGCACACCCAAGAGAAATGCTGAGAGGAATGAATGGAAGATGGTTGAACAGAAGAAGAAAAAGTTGAAAGACAAATAAATAAATAACCTTTTGTTCTTTTTTCTTTTCCCTAATAAACAACACTGCTATTAAGTTCCCTTAACTATACTCTATAAAAAAAGGAGATGGAGAAAGAAAGGCGAAAGGAAATAATAAGAAAATCTAAAAGAATATTTTCAACATAAAGCCATCATTTAATGCAGGTACATATTTTTCATTTTCACTTCTATGTCTATCATAAATAGTTATTCAACAAATACTAATTTATATACTACAAAAGCTATACTAGAAGAATATTTTAACATTTCAAATAATATTCATAATTTTCTTTATTCAAAACCAGCTTTAAATATTTCTTGGCAGCTAAGTTTAACTATAATCTAGATCTGAACCAAAAATCGTATCATACACCCTATTATCTTACTTTATTGTGCATCTAATCATCATAAACATCTAAATACACAAGACTAATGTCAAATCAAAACCAATATATAGTTTCTAAACACTACAAATCAATAAAATATGTATTCTTACTTCACTGTTTTATATTTATTTTAAAAGAAAAAAATTAAATATAAATAAATACTTAATTTAAATAAGATTCTAGGGCATATCTTATGTTCTGTGTGTATTCTCTTATATACTGTTGAGAAAGCTTGAATCGGCATGCAAAATAGTGACAAGGTATGTGTCCTTATCTTGAGTTCTTACTTACAAAGTAAGTGATTTATTTGTTTGAAATTTGTTGGTGACATGGCTGGCTTTCGCTGTGTTGTTTCTTTGTAAGTAACGGACTGGTCTAGGTGAGTGGGGCTGGGTGGTTTCTGCTTTGTTTTTTTTTGTTTTACTTTTTGCTCTCCTCTCTCTGCAAAAAAAAGTTTAAAGTTAGAGTTTTTTTTCTTTTCATTTTCACACTAATGCTATGCACGAGACCTAATAAATCTCTGTTCTGTGCTTTTCTTTTACTTTTTGTTCCCACCAACCTCAAGAGATGGATACAACCTCTTAGATGAGCTTGTTTGCATAGACAGCTTCAAGGGAGCCATCTTGTCATCTCAGATGCAAAATAACAGTCGCTTCCTTGATGACGTCATATCAGATGTCGCGAACAAGCTTGGAGCCTTTACGTGCAAATAAAACGCTTTTTATAAATACAAACATTAAACAAGCACAATTACTTCAGCGAGGTGGTATTAAAGATAGCATGGCAGCCTCCAACCACTGTTTTCTTTATCGGGCGTACTGTCGAACATCATTTTAAACACGTAATACCTGATTTTCATTATTCCCGTTTGAAGTTGCAAAAGCATCATACTAAATTACCTGGGTCAGTCATCGGGCGCTAGCCTGAACTCTGTGAATAACTGGCGAATCACTTAGCTACATACAATTGCTGTTTTATTACAGAAAATGACAGAGTTTAATGAACATGAGCACTAGCAGATCGCTATGACTTTAGAAATATTTTAGGTAGCCCTTTTGTAAATACAGCTAAACGTCCGATGTATGATTCTGGTTCTTTCTTTCATGCATCTATGGTTGTTCTAAAAAAGGAAATTGCACAATACCAAATTGGGGGAAGAACAAATGTGCTTTTATTGAAAATGGGTAGCCAACTGAGAATAACAAAATGTTAGTCTAGGTCCTTCCTAATGATGCAACTAATTCTATTTCTCTTAACTGTATGGAAATGCAGCTTAATATATGGAAGAAAAGTAAAGGAGGAATTAAATGTCTCGTATCAAGAAACTTATGGCAGTACTATGCAGCATGTAGTGCAGTATTCTAAAATGTATTTGTTTGCAGATATCCAACATTGATTTTATGATATAAATTGTGTAATATAGTTATGTATTAAGTGAATGAGATATGAAGGATAAATAATCAGAAACCCTCTCAGTGCTTGTTATTTTCTCTTGTAGCATAAATAACTGCTTTCATATTACAGAAGTTTACTTAAATAATTGTTTAATACATTAAGATAACCAAAAAGTAAACTTGCCTAACCTCATATAACTCAGTTTTAATTGCTATAGAAATTTCACTTATCTTACATGTACAGAAGCGTTATTGAATGTAACTTTAATAGTTACTTTTACCGAGAATTTTATCTGATATTCATACTTATTAACATATGTTTCAACGTTTTTGAAGGCACTTACTTAAAGAACTTCAGACAGTTTAGAATATTCTCCCCAAGCTATACAGAGCTCAAGCTGCCTCTAATTCCTGGCAATTTACTTAACTTGTTTGAGATAGTGTTTCATGTGAAATGAAACATAGCAACACTAAACCCACATATTTGGAGGTCATTAACAGTAACCTGCCCAAGCAACAAGGATCTCCGAAGCTGAAACGCAAACACCAATCACAACCAAAGTGTCACATAGCTCACAACACCAATGTGCTACCCAGCAACAGCCCCTAAGGCAAGACAACGTACCCAACACTTTAGTCATAGGTGACTCTATAGTCAGGCACACTGATGTCCCACTCACCAGGCTGAACAAGGAGAAAATTACAGTCAGCTGCCTGTCGGGTGCCAGGATCTGCCACATAACGCATGCACTCAAGTCATTCCACAACAAGTACATATATGACTCTGTCATTGTCCATGTTAGAGTGAATGACTTGAGATGTACCTCCCTGGACTACATGCAAAGAGACATGGAAGAGCTCTCGGATCATGTGTCCCAGGCAGGTATGACCCTAGCCCTGAGTAGCATCCTGCCTTCACCCAGAATGATACCACAGTATAAGGACAAAATGATTGACTTCAACAATTGGCTAAGCTTCTGGTGTCATTCAAAGGGGATCCAGTATCTGTCTGCCTGGGACGACATGATCAACAAACCACAATGCTTTGCCAGAGATGGTCTGCATCTGTCGACCCTGGGATTCAGCTTACTGGCTAAGGCTCTTGCTACCCCTATAGTGCCTTTTCAGGCAAAGTTCAAAGGACAAAGCCACCACTGTAACAGGTACAAGCATGCAAAATCTGAAGGTAATGCTACTCAATGCTTGAAGTCTAAACCTCAAAATGCACTCTCTCGAGGCACTCCTAAAAATGGAGAAAATTGATATCTGTGCAGTAACTGAGACCTGGTTCAAGGCTCCAGAGAGCACCCCTGCAATACCCGGCTAAAACTCTTACCACACTTTTCGGCCACCAAACCAGGACCAAAACACTAAAGGTTGAGGAGTGTCCATATTCACCAAGGATATTCACAACACCAGGCTAGTTGCCCAACACAATACGTCTGAAATTCTCCAGGTGCACCTAACAGGGTATGACTGAAATCCAAATTGTAGCTTGCTACAGATCCCCCACCATGCCCCAAGATTCTCACTACACCTTTCTAATCATACTGGAAAACATTAAGATACAACCAAAACCCTAATACTGGCTGATTTCAACTACTCTGCCATTAACTGGGAAAACTACTCGTGTACCAACACCTTTGCTAAACGGTTCTTGGAATTCATAAATTCCAGTGTACTGGATCAACTAATCCTGAGTCCCACCAGGGGCTCCAGTATCCTAGACCTGGTCATTACCAGCATGGGAAATTGATGCTCCACACCTATGGTCACCCCCTCGTTGGTCAGGTCTGACCATAAGCTAATCACCTTTGACATCCACGTCTCACCCCCACTCCCCAGTAAGGAAACCTCCGTAAAAAACTTCTCCAAAGCCAACTTCATGCTACTCAAGTCAAAAGTGACAAACTTCATGACACCCATGCAGAATGGAACTGAATGTTCGACTGCTGAATCCCACACTAAGGCACTGTACGAGCACATCCACTTGTGCATGAATCGTGCCATCCCCAATAGAACCAAGACGCTCTCCTCCAAAAAAGGAAGCCAGTCTGGTGGTCTCTTGCCATAAACAAACTTTACAACAAAAGGAAGAAACTGTTGCAGAAAATAGGAAAATCCCAGGATGCAAAAAACTCCCTTACCAGCCTCAGTAAGAAGTTGAGATCCCTCATAAAATCCTCCAAAGCTAGTTATGACAATAAAATTGCCAAAGATTCCAAAGACAACCACAAAGCATTTTATAGCTATGTCAAGAATATAAATGGCAATGCTCAGATCTGCTCTGAGTTACAACAGAATGGCATTAAATATACTGATCCCAATGATATTGCCAATATCCTGGCAGATTGATTCAGTGCAAACTTCACCCCCTCTCACCCCCTAAAGGGCCCATCTCAGTACTGAAAGATTGCCAAATTCTGGTAATAACGGCCATACAGGTAAAAAACGCACTCTCCTAAGCTAAGAATACAGCATCCATGGGATGAGACGACATCCCAGGCTGTGTACTACATGAACTACAAAATGAACTGGCACCTCACCTAAGTGTCATGTTTAATCTTAGCCTCACCTCAGGCTTCATGCCCACTGAGTGGCGCACAGCTACAGTTATCCCACTCCACAAGAGGGGACCCACCTTGGATTCCGGGAACTACCGCCCCATCAGTCTGATTAGCCTGATCTGAAAGGCCATGGAACGTATTATCATGGAACTTATAAACAAAGACATTGGCAACCTTCAAACACTGAACCCCATGCAGTTTGTGTTCGTGAAGGGCCGATCTTGTCACCTGAACCTGATTGACTTCTTTAAATCAATCTCTAGAGCTGTGGACAAGGGTAAGGTGGTCCACACAGCCTATCTGGACCTCGCCAAGGCCTTCAACACCATCCCCCACTCTGGAATCATAGATAAACTTACCAAGCTGGGCATTAATCCCTACATCACTTGATGGGTTGCCAACTGGCTTACTGACAGAACCCACACTGTAAAAGTAGCCAACTCCAAATCCAGCTCCAGACAAGTGGAGTACTTCAGGGTTCATTCCTGGGGCCGCTCTTGTTTGGCATCTACTTCTCTGAAGTACAGGCCAACACTAAGGGACTCTGGCTAACAAAGTTCGCAGATGACTGCAAACTGGGAGCCATTACTGAATCCCCAAATAATGTGGATATTCTACAAAAGGGCCTTAAAGAAACAGATGCTTGGTGCCAGAGCCATGGGCTCAAGCTCAATGCCAAGAAATGTATAGTTATTCCTTTTGGGAAAAAACATGTACCCATGAGTTAACACATAGGTGGCAGTACACTAAACACCGAAAGTGTGATAAGAGACTTAGGGACACAGGTGGACAGTGGTCTCACCTTCGACATTGCCAAAACAGTCAGGAAATCCTTCTATGTGGCACACCTCATCACTAAGGGCTTTTCATCCAGAAAAAAGGAGGTCATTGTCCCACTGTACTCATCCCTCATTAGACCCATTATAGAATACAACGCCCCATTTGGTATGTACCTCTCAAGACATCTGCAACAACTGGAAAGGTCATAGAAATACCTCACTAAAAGAATCACAGGCCTAAAGCAGATGCCCTATGCTGACCGTCTAAAAAAACTCCACCTCTACTCTGTCGCATATCGTCTACTCAGAGGTGGTCTCTGCTTAACATACAAGGTCATGTCAAACCCAGAGCTGTTGGACATACTCCACTTAAAGAAATCCCAATCCCTCAGAGACACACGCTCCAGGGATCTAGACCTTGTCATCACAATGAACAAAACATGCCTGAGGAATAGCTTCCTGACCTAGAGACTCCCCAGACTCTGGAACAGACTGCCCATACATGTCAAGCAGAGCGCCTCTTTGGCCCTCTTCAAAAAGAAACTTGATGATTGGATGGGAGATAGGAAATACACCCCAGGGATCATGTCAGTCACCCTGTTAGACAGGGGTCCAGGGTAGTAAATACTGTGGGAAGAAATAGCTAGGGCATTGTTATGGCTAGGCTTGTATAGGCCCTAGGGCCGATAGCCTAGTACCACCCTATGAACCTATGAACCTATAACACGTTTAATCAGTGAGATAATGCTAAGCTGTTAATACAGAAATATGCTATGTATTCTTAAATTATAAAGATGTATAACTTTGTACATTTCAATGAAGCAGCTAATGGGAAGATACGTAATTGCTCTACAGAGATATGTTAAAACTCTTTTTTCTTTTAAAGGTTTCTCTTTTGAACTGATGCAACAAAGACAGAGATTATAGGTAGTGCAGTAAATTCAGTTATGTTTTATTATAAAAAAACCTAACTTTATCAGCTTGAATTAGATATTGATCAATGTATAATATCAATATCTTCAAATCTTTGGTTTTCATGTTTATTAACAGACAAACTGATGTCAAACTAGAAAATAGAATGTAAACTGACCATGATATTCATGCTTTTCATAAATATACAGGTTTGATGGAGGAAAGAAGATGTTTTTTAACTAGGTGGCACCCAATATATGAATGGTCATTCATAAATAACACTGGTTTTAAAATACCACCTGAACATAGAATAATATAGACAGCAAGCCATCAATTTATTAGCAATCAAATTGGACTTCATTTAACACATTTGTCTGGAAGAGTTAATATCATGGATAATTAGAATTACTGATACTTTTTTGGAAAATTCCAAATTTATAAACCCATAATCCATAAAAGAGCATTAAATTATTTTATATCTCAACCTCTTAAGCATATAATTGAATTAATTAAAACCTTTAATTGATGCATTCTCACCCTTATAATTGACTGCTTGCTGTCTGATTGGTAATTTGCAAGACATAAACCAGGAAATTGTATTTTATTTTATATTCTGCCCTAGGGTCTCAACTAACTTCAGAAATTACACAAAAATATACTCATCATTGAATATATCAAAATATAACAGTTAATTTGTTTGTTAGTTTAAGTTTATTAGCTTACTTCATTCTGACTTTGCTATAACAATTTAGTAATGAAAATATATTGAGACAATTTTATGTTTATCTACAATTTTGCTTGAACTAAATAAAAATTAATAAGATGTAATCCTAAATCTTAAAAGATTGAGAAGTATATATATTCAACTATGCAGTGTATACTACAATAACTCTGTGTATGTGTGTGTGTGTGTTGTTGTTGTGTCTTTCGGCTTTTCCCAGTTAGGGGTCGCCACAGCGGAACTCCGGTCCGCTAATGATTGGTAGTTGATTTTTACGTGCTGAGTTACCAGCCCTGACACACAACCTTCAACGAAGGTACGCCCATTCATGCATGTCTCCACACAGAAGATGCTCTAGCTGAGAATCGAACCGGACAGCGTCTTACTGTGAGGCGACAACGCTACCGCAGCACCACCACCGCGGTAGTGTGTGTGTGTGAGTATAGATATATATATATATACATATATTATATATATATATATATATATATATATATATATATATATATATATATATATATATATAGTATAGATATATATATATATACATATATTATGATGTTGATCAGATATTCATCACTACTTTCTCATATCATACTACTTATTAACTTTGGATTAAGACTTTATTAAGCATTCTTGATGTACACAGTTAACGTGAACTGTTTTAAAAATTATCTTACACTCATTTACTATTACAAGCTGAAATTATAATTCCTTATCACATAAATCTTTAAGTATATGAATATACTGGGTTGAGAGACTCTTTCCGTGTGTAGTAGTTAAGATTAGAGGGATTGTTTGTGTGACTTATTTGCACAGACAGGAAGACTTAGTCCTCATAGAATCGGATATTGATCGTATTATAAATAGTTATTTCATAAAATGTTTGTTTTGGTTTTTAAGGTGTCTAAAATAAAGGAAAATATCTGGCACACATATCTAAATATAATCCCCTTTCTCCATGATACATATATCATCATAGATATTAACCATATATCTTAATACGAACTGACACATATAAATACTATATGAAGTACTATCTATTAATATTAATGGCCTCAATAAAAAAAGGAGAAACAAATACCTGAATTTACATAAACCTCAACTGGTATTTCATCAAGAAATGCATTTGACTAATGAAGATACAAATAAACTAAATTTCAGTAATTATACAATACTACCAACACCACAACTTAAAAGAAAAGAGGTGTAGCTATATGAATTAGAAATTATATCCTCTCTCCCAAGATGATTTCAACTTTTCAAGATTCCTCAGGAATGTTTTGTTTAGTAATTCTTGAAATCAATAAAAAATATATACCTTAGCTAATATATATTGGATACCTGGGGTTGGAATTAAAACAGTCAGAAGTCACTTAGAAGATATTATTCACTATACTAAAGGCAGTTTAATAATGGCAGGAGACTTCAATTGTATTATGGATAACAAAGACTTTGACTCTCATAGTAACTGAAAGAAATCTCCGGGCTCCAGAGCTCTAATGGAATTTATTGATACAGTAACAATTAAAGATATTAACCAATTTGCTGACTATAATTAATTATTTTTCACTTTTTATACACACCAACATAAAATGTACTCACGTATCGACATATTTTATGTATCAAATGATTTAATAACAAAACTAAGTGGAGTTAAAGTAATAGCCTGTCCTCTTTCGGATCATAACGCTTTAATATTTGAAATAGATACTGAACCCTATTTCTCCCCTGCAGTCACTAGAATACCCTCATATATAACAAATCTAAAGGATTTTAAAGAGTTTTATATAAATGAAATAAAGACATTCTTAGAAATTAATAATACTGAAAAAATATATGTATAGGACTCTTTAAAGTCATATATTTGTGGTAAGGTACTGTCCTGGTATATCAATAAACAAAGGGCATGGAATAAAGAATTGATGTATTTGCAAACTAAACTAGATGGACTCAAACTAGAAATGCAAAAAGGCAACACTAACTTAATCCCAGAGTTAACACAAACCAGTAATAAATATTCTGCAATATTGCATCACAAAATTATGACTAATCTTGAGAAAATCAAATTAAACTCATATTCAATGAATTCCTTTAATCAAAAACAACTAGCAAACAGGACAAAAATTATTAAATCTAGACAAATAAAACACACACACACACACACACACACACACACACACACACACACACACACACACACACACACATACACACACACACAAAAATAAACTAGTAACTGACCTTAATAGCATACTAGAAACATTTAGACTGCATTACAATACTCTTAATACATCCAATCAAAAATCTATCACAGTAAACGATATTAAGACTTTTCTTAACAAAAATATCTTTATTAAATTATCCCAGCCCCACATTGATGTAATTAATAAACCAATAACAGTGACAGAAGTAAAGGCCCAAATCTCCAAGCTTAAAATGAACAAAGCCCCTGGACCAGATAACATATTGCCAGAAATGTACAGACTAATGTCAAAACAATCAATATAATTACTTTTAAAATTATATAATTTATCCAAAGAAGAACTATTAAGACCCCCATCTTGGAAATATTCACTAATATCCCCAATAGGAAAGCCTGGTAAAGATAGGGAAATATTGTTCCTCATATAGGCCTATATCACTACACAATATAGATTATAAGGGTTTACTATCAGATTGAAACGTCTCTCGGTGAGCGTTGTGTATAGACGAGCATGGTCGGAAGGACAACACAAAAAAGGCAGTAAAAAAAATCGAGGAACGTTTTTACCATGGGTCGAGGTAGGTGTACAGTATAATACCCTACTACAAACAGCCTCCCGCCTACGGTAAACCCCCGCCTCGCGATTGATTTTACTGCCTTCGACATTTGTGTTTCCGACCTTCTGCGTTCGTCTATACAACGTTCGACCGAGTGACGTTCGCGAATCTGATAGTAAACCGATTATAAGACTTTTATGGCAATTTTTGCAAGCAGAATTAAACATTTCCTTCCTATACTAATATGCAAATATCAAACAGGCTTCATTAAAGGAAGAAATGCTTATGATAACATCAAAATAATCATAACAGGAATAGATTATGCTAAACATAAAAACAAAGATCTAACTTTAGTTTCCTTAGACATCAATAGTGCATTTGACACTGTATACTGGAGATACCTATTCTTAGTATTAGAAGAATATAAAGTTCCCAAAGCCATTATAAATCTAATCATGACCTTATATGAAAACTCACTAGCATATGTTAAATTAGGATCCTAAGAACAGGCCCTATTACAATCAAAAAAGGAACCAAACAAAGCTGTCTGTTGTCACCTTTATTATTTGCCTTGCTGATTGAGCCTTTTGCAAATAATATTAGATCACAAGATAATATACAAGGTATAGAAATAACTAAAAATCTAAAGATAAAACTCCAATTGTTTGCAGATGATATTCTTTTAACTCTATCCAATGCAAATCACTGTATACAAGCATTATTCAAAACCATGACCAACTTTTATGAAGTCTCAGGATTACGATTTAATGATGATAAAACAAACATATTATGTCTGAGTCCTAAAACAAATACCAACCTAGATAAAAAAATTTCAAAATACTTTCCAGCTGATGGTAAACTTCACTACTTAGGAGTATATTTAACACATGACTTAAATGACACTAGTATATTTAACTATACCACCATAATAAACATTATAGAAACACTGATTATAAATTGGAATAAATATCTATTTACAATGGAGGACAGGCTATATTTGATTAAATCAGTTATATTTCCCAAAATATTATATCACATTTAAGTCTTTTCTTTACCACCACCTAAAAACATAACACAAAAATATAATACAATCATTTTAAAATTTTTATGGCACCCACTTAAACCTCAAATTGCTTTAAACAGTCATTTACCAAATTGGGAGGATGGAGGGATCAATCTTCCAGATATTGAAATATATGCCCTATCTGTAGTTGTTAAAAATATTACTTTATGGCTTAACTCAGCTTACTCATCTATATGGAAATTGAAATCTATATGGAACACTTTGCAAAATCATTCCCAAGACTATTCATTTTATCAAATATCTTTTATTGGATCTTATAATTATACATTCTGGAATACAAAAATAATAAAATGCCATAACTTTACATTAACTACATTGAAAAAAATGTAAATATACATCCTAGTATTCAGTCTTGGATATTTTTAATCTTTCCATTAGTTTACACTTCTAATAATTTTGAAACACTTCAACTTAATAGAATGGAAACATTAAAGAAAGCAGAATTAATATACTGGCATCAATTAATAGAGAAAGGAGAGGTATTATCTACCACTTATCTTATACATAAATATAATTTAACAAATGATATATGGTTAAAGTTACAATCATTGAGACAATATGTATTACATAAGAGAGATGTAATGCAAATCTCAGTTAGACAGGAAATACCTAACCTTATTAACTATATTACATTAATTCCTAATCAACCTTTCCAAGGAAATGGATACTTGTCTAACATTTACAACATAATCAAAGAAATTAAAATATATCACAAAGACTCTTATTGGAATTATTTTACACTAATTAATGGCCATCCTCCACAAGATGATGAGAAAAAACGTATGCTAAAGTCCTCAAAACATACCACAGTATCTCCTCATTGGCACTTGTTCTCATGGAGATTCCTACATAGAAGTTTTTACACTACACATAAATTAACTTTAATATTTGACAATAAAGAAAATTGTTGGAGACGTGAAAAGAAGTCAAACGCAAACTGGGAACATGTTTTCTATGACTGTATGAAATTAGAAACTTATTGGAATAATATAAATTTTTTACAGACTATATTTAATGACAAGTTTAAATTATTTATTACTATTTTATTATTATTAATTATTAATTATTGAATTGATTTTATTCAATTCACCTATGCCTAACTGTGTTTCAAGAAGCAAAATATCAATTTTATGGATTTTATTGACTATAGCCAGATAGATAATTACCATTAACTGGAAGAAACATTTTTTTCCTACATTTAAGGAATTTAAAAACCTTACTTTATCTGTTGGTCAAATGGACATAAATACATTAAAGAAAAGAACTAACAGAGTTACAACATATTGGAATACTTGGTTGATAGTAATGGAAACTTTGGAGAAAATGGACAACATTTCTAATTGAAATTATATGATTTTATTTCAGAAGCAATTACTTCCTTCAAGAAGATTAGACACCTTTGTAAATAATTGTTTTATCATTGGTTTTATCATTGTTGTAATATCCTTACTGAAATATTTATCTTTATTTCTAACTTTCTGAACTACTCATGTTTTAAGATTTATATATTGTAATATTTAATTTTTGTTAATAATTGTAACTCAATTTGAAAATCAATAAAAAATAGAAAAAAAGTAACAAATGTAACAAATGCAAGTAGCAGTAGAACACGAAGGTATAAGGAGACATAGGGAATGAGAAAGGTAAATGATGTAAGATAACTGTAAGCAAGGAGAAACTGAAGCCCTATATATTTATATATTTACACATAACTGATAGAGTAGGTGTCTAAATGAGATGATGAGTCTGCTTGACTTACAAAGCCATGTCTGACCCAGCCCTACTTGCAATGCTACATCTAAAGAAATACCAATCCTCCCACGACACATGCTCCAGAGATCACAACCGCATTACCATAATTAACAGAACATGCTGGATGAACAGGTTCATCTCCCAGAGACTGCTCATACTCTGGAATAAAATTCCCATTCATGTCAAGCAGAGCACCTTGCTGGCCCTCTTCAAGAGAAATCTTGATGAGTGGATGGGTAACAGAAAGTTCACTTCATGGATCATTCCAGTTTCTCTGCTGGATATGGGCACTGTGAACTAACATCAGGTGGCACAGTTTCTGGGCAATTGTTTTGGGCTAGGCTTGTAAACACTCCAGGACCATTAGCCTAGTATACACCTATGAACCTATGAGTGAGGGAATTAACCTAGTGCAGAGTAGTGTTTATTAAGTGATATGTCCTGAGTTGTGGCATTTGAATTTGTATTTCTCAAATTGATGCAGTTTGAGTTGTGGGCTGCACTTGCTGTAATTATTATGACTGGTGAGATAGTGAGGAAGGAATTGCCACAGTTTTGGAGCAAGTACAGAGAAACTAGAGTCCGAGCTGTGTAGTTTAATAGATTGGGTTTGCAGAGAAGGGCCTCTTATTACCTTCACTTCTGAGGGTTTAGGTTGCAGTGTTAGTGATAAGTTTCCCTGCAAGTGAAGAAGGGGCATCATGGTGAGGTAATTTGAGGAGTTGGAAGAGCCAGAACATATGTTTGATCTGACTTGTACTGGGAGACATTTTCATCATCATTAGCATCATCAGCAGTCCCCTTTTTCACATTTTTTCTACATGGGGTTGGGGTATCGTGTTAACTGTCACCAACTCTTTCGATTCAGTGCCACACTCCTGCCTTCTTCAACACTCATGCCTGATTGTCACAGATCTTCTTTCACACAATCCATCCACCTCTTTGCTGGACATCCTTGCTTCCTCTTACCTTCTTCTTGTCTGTCGCAAATCTTCCTCACTAGATTGTCTTCTGCTTTTCTACACATGTGCCCAAACCACCGTAATCTGTTCTCTTTGATCTTTTCTGCAATTGGAGCTACTTTGGCTTCTGCTCTTATGTCCTCATTTCTTCATCTGTCCCACAGTATGCATCCTACCACCTTTCTCAGACACTTAATTTCCATCACCCCTAGCTTCTTCAACTGTTCTGCCTTTACTGCCCAGGTTTCTGTACCACACAGTAGTACTGGTCACACCACTGTCTTGTACACCTTGCTTTTCAGCTTCTTTGGCATTCTTGTGTCATAGACTACACCTGATACTCTATGCCAGTTGGCTACAACCCCTCTGATTCTAGCTTTGACCTCTTCTTATTCAGACTACCCTTCTCCTCAACCACCCCTCCCAGATACTTGAAGCTGTTTACCTGTTCCACGATCTTCCCTTCTATCTTTATTCTCAGCTTCTTCTGATTTCCCCAATATGCTGCCATTACCACGTCTTATCAGTGTTTAGTTTCACCCCATGTGCCTTCAGATTTGCATTCCATTCTCCTATCCTTTGCTGAAGTTCTGGCTCAGAGTCTGCCTGCACTGCCACATCATCTTCATGCATCAGCTTTGTTGATCTATTCCCTCCAGCCGTCTGGTCTGTGGTTTGGTTCTGTTGTTTTCTGGCTAGTCTGGACTGATTTTTTCTGTTTGCTAATGTAGTTCATCACCAGTATGAACAGCAGTGGGCTCAGAGCTGAACCCTGATGTATACCCACTCCCACTGGGAACCCCTCTGTGCGTCTGAACACTGCTCATACATGAGTCACTGGGTCCTTGTACATAGCCTGCACTAATTCTAACAATGTTTCTGGGGCTTCAAACCACCGCAGTACTGCCAAGATTAGCTTTCTTGGGACCTTGTCATATGCTTTCTCCAAGTCTGGGAATGCCCAGTTGGACTCTCTTCACTTCTAGTTTCTTCTCAAGTATCTGTCTCAATGCAAACATCAGGTCAATTGTGCTGCATCCTGATCGGAACCCGAACTGTTCATCTCCCATCTTACATTCTACTACTCTGTGTATCCGTTTATCAATCACTCTCCCCAGAACTTTTATGCAGTGTGGTAGGAGTTTGATCCCTCTGTACTCCAACAGTTGTGGATGTCCCCTTTGTTCGTGTACACTGGCACAAGTATGCTTATTCTCCAGTCATCTGGGATATGCCTTTCTCTCCACAATGCTATTAGTATCCTCAGGAGCCATTTCTTCCCTATCTCACCCAGCATCTTTATCATATCTGCTGTCACCTCATCTGAGCCTGCTGCTTTCCCTGACTTCATCTTCCTTAGTGCTGTTCTTACTTTTTCTAAGGTGGGCTCCTCTTCTTCTTGTTTCTGGGGCAGTACAGCTGCTTAGTGGTTAAGGTCTTTGCCACACATGCACAAGGTACAAGGTTCGATCCTGACCTCCAATCAATGCCTGTTTGGAGTTTGCATGTTCTCCCTGCATCTCCATGGGGTTTCTCCCATATCCGAGAAAACATGTTGAGTGTTTCCATCTCAAACTCACCAATGAATGGAGCTGTAGGCAGCAGCACAGACTCTACATGGTGCCCTATAGGGGGAAGAGTTGTACAGACCAACCGCTTTGGCATCTACTGTGGTGCGCAGTATCCTCAAGATAGGAGAACACGTATCACAGACTGTGTGCCGTGGCAGGGCTAGCCACTCGATGGTGTAAAATATGGCTCTAGGTGATTTGGTCATGTTGACTGGGAGACAGTTTACCTTGGATAAAGTAAGGCAGTGGTATTCAAGGTGAGGGGAATTGTTGAAGTGGCATAGCATATTAGAGAAGGTCTGAAATGTTAAAGTATTTTTGTTAGAAGAGGTGACAAAAGAGGGTAAGCAATACTCAGGGACACCTTTTCCACTGGCTGACTAGCTGCTGGTGAAATGAACAGAGATATTTTCTGAGCACAGATAAAGAAGAAGTTAATGTCAGATCTAGGATTGTGAATATGTTCCTGAAAGTTAAGAGATTGGTTGATCCAGATTCCTAGGTATCTAAATAAAGTGGTGATGTCAATAATGTTATTATGCTGGTCAAAAAACTTGACAGAGCTGGGATCTGTGGCAAGTATTTTTAGTACTGAAAGACATAGCCTTGCTTTTTTTTGGGGGGAGGGGGTTATGGAGAATTTTTTGGATGTGAGCCAGCAGTTTACTTCCAGAAGACCTGTTTGTACTTGAGTTTGGATTACCAGTTGTGCTTGTTTGGATCTGTAGATGACCATGTCATTTACAAATAAGAGACATCATAAATGGGGTGTGTCAAGGTGGCATGGTTAGCTTGTACTTGGGATCAGATTACATGCTGTATTGATTGGTCAGTTTGTACTTGGGATTGGATTACATGCTGTTTTGGACAGATCTGTAGATAACAATGTCATTGACATATAAGAGGAGTCACAGCTGCAGTGGGTCAAGGGGTATCTTATTATTAAAATGGTATGCATGTATATACATACAAGCATATCTATCTATATATAAAGATATGTGTGAGTGTGTGTTACCACATGGCTTTATATAATCTGCATTTACACACATGCGCATGCACACACAAAGACACACATGTATATGTATGTAAATATATATATGCATACACAAACACACACTCATACACACACACACACACACACACACACACACACACACACACACACACACACACACACACACACACACACACACACATATGTGTGTGAGCTGCCTGTCTGTTCTCTCTCTCTCTATTTACATTATATAAATAAATATTATTATATCATGAAAGATTGAAAACTCAAAAGAGAAAATCACAAATGGTAGAATAAAAAAGAGATAATCATAAAATACTGAATGATTCATAACAGTGAATCACAAAACTGAATATTTCTCTCCTACTAAAAAGCCCTATACCAGTAAATCCCAGTTGTAAAACTGAGATCAAGTATTGTCTTGGTATTGGTACTGTTACTGCAAGGATTTTAGTAACATAATGAATAGGGTTTGGGTCATAACTAAGGTCAGCATACATGAATAAGGTGGGCAGGGGAGTTAAACTCATGTGTGCGTGCCCTAACCATAATATTGAGCACAATTGTCAACCACGACACAGAAAACATTTTTGAATCCTAAGATATATATTTCTTTTATTCTGTTTAATTAACCTGTTTCTTTTTCCATCGCTCACCTTCTTTGTCTGCAATTCTGAAATAATAAGTGACCCAGCAAAACTTTCAGCTTGCCTATGGTTATAGTTGGCTCAGGACTGGGTTTCATATTTGCCCTGCTAATATGTCTGTATTTCATAATCTGTGATTCAGAGTGATTTGTGCCTTCAGCTTGATATAAGACACCTTTATCAACTTATTTTCATTCTGTCTTGCACTTGTGAAGTTATATATTTCACATTCTACATTTTTATGGGATCAGAAAGGCAGCTTTTACACAATTTGAAAATCTACTGTGTGGTTAAGCTATGAATTCATACATAACATTCCTGCACTGAGCAATTATAAAGCAGTTAAATCATCTACTGATATGCTTAGAAATTAGTCTACCTACTTCTTCTAGAGTGGGCTTATTTTTTGTTATATTGTCAATCTAGAAATTTCTGTAGACATTGCTCTCTTTCTTTCTTTGCCTATAATTTAAACCCTCCCTGTATTCTTTTGTTGTTTTCCTAAACATATTTCCTCATATTCCCTCTCTTTTTGACTAACATTTTTTTGTAAAAATCCACTTAACTTTGAGGCTTTCACTTAAATACTTCCTTCTGTTCCATTTTCTTCTTTTGCACTTGGAAAAATATAGATGCAAAAATATTAAATAATCATATACAGTTTACACATGAGTTTATGTCACTAATCAAAGGTTCATAGGTTCATAGATGTGTACTAAGCTAATGGCCCTGGAGCATTTACAAGCCTAGCCCAAAAAATCCTCTCTGAGTAGTCGATAAGAGACTGAGAACAGCTGAAGTTTCTTGAGTCTGTCCATGTAGGACATGTGTTTAAGGCCTAGGATCCTTTTTGTGAGGTACTTTTGTGGCCTCTCCAGCTGTTGTAGGTGTCTGATCAGGTACATGCCAAATGGGGTGTTATATTCAATGACCGATCTAATGAGGGATGAGTAGAGAGGGATGATGACCTCTTTCTTTCTGGATGCAAACCCTTTGGTTATAAGATTTGCCATGTAGAAGGACTTTCTGACCATAATGGCAACATGGTGGTCAAACGTGAGATGGCTGTCGACCTAGGTGCCCATGTCTCTTATGGCTCCTTCATTGTTTAGCAGGTTCCCATCAACATGGTAATTTGAGGGAGCTTAGTTTTTTCAAAGGGAATGATAATACATTTTTTGGCATTAAGCTTAAGGCCATGGTTCCGACACCAGTCATTGGTATCAGTGAGGCCCTTTTGTAGGATGTCTGCATCACTTGTGGAGTTAATAATGACTCATAGTTTGCAGTCATCAGTAAACTTGGTCAGCCAGAGTCCCTCTGTGTTGGCCTGGACTTCTGACAAGTAGATGCTAAAGAGGAGAGGACCCAGGATCGAGCTCTGTGGGACTCTACTTGTTACTGGTCGACAGCCTGACTTGGAGTCTGCAACTTTCACTCTGTGGGTCCTGTCTGTGAGCAAATTTGCAACCCACCTAGTTCTATAAGGATTGATGCCTAGTGTAGTGAGTTTATTAATGATACCTGAGTGGGGAATGGTATCAAAGGCCTTGGTCAGGTCGAGGTAGGCTGTATGTACTGCCTTACCCTCATCCACAGCCTTGGTGACTGCCTCGAAGAAGTCAACCAGGTTCAGCAGGCAGGATCTCCCCTTGATGAAGCCAAACTGTGCGGGGTTAAGAGTTTGGAGATTGCCTATATCTTTGTTTAGCAGGTCCATAATGATGTGCTCCATAGCTTTGCATACCAGACTCGTCAGGCTAATGGGGTGGTAGTTCCTAGGGTCTGTAGCTGCTCCCCCTTTGTGAAGAGGGACGACTGTAGCAGTGCAACATTCATTAGGGACAAAGCCTGAGGTAAGGCTGTGATTGAACAGGGCACACAGATGTGGTGCCAGTTTGTTTTGTAGTTCATGTAGAACGCAGCCAGGGCTATTATAAGGGCCCATGGACACTATATTCTTGACTTTGGACAATGCAGTTTTTACTTATGCTGCAGAAATGGTGGGTACCAGGCTTTCTTCTGGTATTGTGATAGGGCCTTTGGGGCTGGGGGGGGGGGACTGGCCTTGAATCTGTCAGCCAGTATGTTGGCTATATCTGTTAGCTCAGCATAGGAGGTACCGTTGTGCAATAACTCAGACCAAATCTGGGTATTGCTTTGGAGGTTCTTGATATTGCTATAGAAGGCTTTTTGGCTGTTTTTGGTGTCAGCCACAATTATGCCTTCATAGCTGACTTTAGAGAATTTGATAAGGGATCTCAAATTTTTGTTGAGTCTGATAAGGGAGTTTTTCCAGTCTTGTGACATTATTTTTTTTTCTACAACAGTTTCTTCCTTCTGCTGTGGAGTGTATTTATGGCTGGGGACAACCAGATTGGCTTCCTTTTTTTGGAGGAGAGCATCTTGGTTCTATTTGGTATGGTAAGATCCATGCATTTGTGTATGTGCTCGTACAGTGCATTGGTGTATGATTCGGCAGTCATGCAGCTATTTTCCATTGGTATGGGTGCCAAGAAGATAGCCACCTCTGTTTTAGGAGCCCAACGTCAGCTTTGGAGACGTTTTTCAGAGTGGTCACCATAGCAGGGGGTGTGGGTGAGATGGAGATTTCCATAGTGATCAGTTTGTGGTTGGATTTAACCAGGGAGGAGTTGAATATAGGTGTGGAGCAATGGTCTCCCATGTTGGTGATAACCAGGTTGATGATGATGGTTCCTTTAGTGGGGGTCAGAATGAACTGGTCCAGGGCATTGGAACTGATGAATTCCAGGATGCGTTGGGCCTGTACATTGGTACTAGAATAGTTTTCTCAGTTGATGGTTGAAGTCGCCCAGTATGAGAGTATTGGGTTAGACCTTGATAGATTCCAGGGTGCTTAGGAAGTTGGAGTGAGGGTCAAGGGACATGGTTGGGGTTCTGTAGCAGGCTATGACTTGTATCACCATCTTACCCAGTGTTAATTGTATCCCGGATGCATTATGCTGGGCTACCAGTTTGGAGATGTGTATATCCTTTATGAATTTGGAGATACCACTGCTTTTGGAGCTTCCTGATGTATTCTGGGGCCGAAGGGTATGGAATGAGTTGTAGCCTGGGAATGCGAGGATGCTTTCTGCCTGTTTAAACCAGGTCTCCATTACAGCACAGATGTCGACATTCTCCATTTTGAGGAGAGCTTCAAATGAGTGCATCTTGAGATTTAGACTTTTAGCATTGAGCAGCATGACCCTCAGATTGCATTTGTTTGTAGCATTTACGGTGGAATTTTGGTCTTTGGAACACTGCCTAAAAAGGCACTGTAGGGGTGGCAAGAGCCTTAGCCAGTAGTGGGAATCCCAAGGGTGACAGATGCAGGCCTTCTCTGGCAAAACATCGAGGTCTGTCGATCAGGTTGTCTTAGGTAGGCAGATACTGGATCTCCTTAGAATGACACCAGAAATTTAGTCAATTGTTGAAGTGAATAATTTTCTGCTCATACTGCAGTATCCTTCTGGTTAATGGTAGAATACTGCTCAGGGCTAGGGTCATACCTCCCTGGGCCACATGATCTGAGAGTTCCATCACATCTCTTTTCATGTAGTCCAGGGAGGCAAGTCTCAGGTCATTGACACCCACAAATGGGCAATGACTGAGTCAAATTTGTACTTGTTGTGGCGTGACCTGAGTGCATGTGTTATGTGGCAGATCCTGGCACCTGATAGAAATCTGACTGTCACTTTCTCCTTGCTCAACCTAGTGAGTGGGACATCTGTATGCCTCACAATTGACTCTCCTATGATTAGTACATTAGGCAAAGTGTTCTGCCCTAAGGGCTTAGGTATAGGGGCACACTGTGGTTGTGAGTTAAGTGTTCTGAGGTTGGTGTTGTGTTGTGGTGGTCGAGTGCATTTCTGTCTTGTGGGTCTCTGTTGTTTAGGTAAATTTTTATTGAGAGCCTCCGCAAAGGTGGGTGTATGGTTTGTGTTTCTATGTGTGAGTTGTGATGGTTGGTGTTTTGGAGGGCTGTATGTTCCACATAGTGAGTTGCAAGTGTTGACCTTCTCTTCTTAACCAGCTAGTCCGGTCTTGGCTGGAGAGTGCACTGCTTCCAGTTTAATGACATAAGCACATCTCTCACATGTATGAGTGTTGGGAGGTAAGAGGAAAGGGTTGTCTGGGTACATGAAACAGTTGCTACACTGTCTCAGAATGCCCAAGTGCACCAGGCTAGCAAGAGAAAGCACAGGAAATTGCCCTACAGTCATACTCAGGGGGGTGGTCATAACTAATAGGGTCTGGTGCTGTTATTGTGTAGTAAGTGCAGTAATTTACCTATTTGCCAAAAACAATTATTGCAGCTAAACCAACTAAACTAGTTTGAGGAGATAAAGTCCTGACAACATCCCGGTCAACCTGAGTTCTGTTAGCAGTTTGGCACAGGAGGAACAGTGTGGGTGGAGAGACATTACTGTAGAGGCGTTGCCTTTTCATTACCATTTTGTGGAGAGTGGGTGTTATGGGGAGTTTGGCACTGGAGGAACTGTCTAGTGGGGAAAATGACTGTAGAGGTATTGCCTGTTCACCTCAGTATCATGGTGGGTGGATGTTATGCAGAGTGCATGCTCAGGGAGTGGACTCTAATTTTAATTCCTTGTGGAAACCGGGGTTAGGAAGATGCTTTTCTTGTAAGGGGAATAAGGACTGTAGGTGGTTCAGCTTGCATGGAAGCATGAGACATACTATGGCATATAGCCTTTGTATGTTAATCTCTGGGAATAACATGGATTGTGCAGCAGAGACAGTTAGGGCTTTAGGGGGAAAACCCCAACTACCCATGAAAAATGATTGTGTCCCTCTTACTGCTCTACCCTCATGCATGGCTGGGGGGAATCACACAGATAAGAATGGATTCTTGTAGATCTACAAACAAAAAACAAACTGAAATGGCTGTATCAGAATTCAGTCTACTTTAGTAAATGAGCAACTTTGCAGCACCCAAACACATCTTTTTATAGAACATTTTCATTCAAACAGTAGATTAAATTTCATTGAGTGCAACAAAATATTTGCAGGCCACTGGAGAACAGTCATATGATTATTTTCATACATGACACATGAGCCTTCACTTGCTGTATTTTCATTTTTGACCAGTGGCTGTCTTGCACTCACATTCTTGACCAAGCAAGAACCAACAATGTATTTCTATGGGGAGAATAAACTTCATTATGTGCCTTTTTGTATTTATGGAGTAATGGATGTTGGATTTTATCTCACAGAAGTCCTGGTTTTCAGAACTGTCAGATGACTCTCTAAGCTTTTATTTTACCTTGGAAAGTCTTTTTTTGGCCACATTTCTTTTGGAAATTGATGGGCCAACACTGAAAGAGATGGGGGGATTTCTTCATTTTGTACAGTTACTATCTGCAAAGTGTCTAGAAATCAGCAGGTTCCTCCTGGGTCCTGTCTATATTTGAACAAGTCTTGCGATAGAATTCTATACAAAAGATTAAACTTGAGTTATGCAGCTTCAACATGGATTCTGTGGAAATGTTCTGGATGAGAATGTGGCTGCCCAACAGGACACAGTAGTTACTAGTAAATGGAATCTGTGGTGTGGGATGGAGAGTTGTAAGTGCAGAAATTTAAGGTTCTGTTCTGGGAACAGTCCAGTTGAACACATCTATCAGGGACAATGCAAACATTCTGGAGAGGACAAAAATCTCATACACACACACACACACACACACACACACACACACACACACACACACACACACACACACACAAACACACATGCATGCATGCACACACACACACACACACACACACACACATGCACGTGCGCTGTTACATATGCACACACACACACACACACACACACACACACACACACACACACACACACACACACACACACACACACACACACACACACACACACACACACACACACACACACACACACACACACACACACACACAAATATAAATGATATACTAGAGTCAAGGGAAGAGTCAGATGTATGGCTGTTCAGAAAAGATGCAAAGACTTGTAGAAGACTGAAGCCCAGGTAACAAAAGTAAGGAAAACCACATACTGGGAGCTGAGACACTGACAACAGCTAGCATGTAAAGTGACTTGGATGCCCTAAAAGTGACTATTCAGTGTAGAAATGCTTTAAAATAAACTGGAGGTATTTCAAGAGACATAGAAACAGGGATCCCTATTGTAAAACAAGAAGTAATTCCTCATCTGTATAGTTTGTTAGGCCACAGCCAGAGTTTTTCTCATAGGTTTAAACAGAACACTTCTGCAAGGTTGTTGACATATGAAAGCCTTAATGAGAATGACAAAAACAGTCATGCAGGATCAGCTCTGGAAAAAAATAACAAGTAGTAAGAAATGAACATAACATATATATAAATGTAAGAAGTAGTAAAAAGGAACATAACATATACATGAACACAAGAAGTAGTAAGAAACAAACATAGCATATACATAAATATAACAAGTAATAAAAAATTAACATAACATAGAAATAAACATAAGAAGTAATAAAAAATGAACACAACATATACGTAAATGTAAGACGTAGTAAAAAAGAATATAACATATACATAAACATAACAAGTAGTAAAAAACTAACATTACATATAATTAAACATAAGTAGTAAGAAATTAACATACCATATGCATAAACATAGCAAGTAATAAAAAATGAACATAATATATAAATATAAGAAGTAGTAATAAAGGAACATAACATATACATAAACATAACAAGTAGTAAAAAACTAACATTACATATAATTAAACATAAGTAGTAAGAAATTAACATACCATATGCATAAATATAGCAAGTAGTAAAAAATGAACATAACATATAAATATAAGAAGTAGTAAAAAAATGAACATAACATATACATAAAGGTAAGAAGTAAAAAATGAACATAACATATACATAAATGTAAGAAGAAGTAAAAAATGAACATAACATATACATAAATGTAAGAAGTAAAAAATGAACATAACATATACATAAATGTAAGAAGAAATAAAAAATGAACATAACATATACATAAATGTAAGAAGAAGTAAAAAATGAGCATAACATATACATAAATGTAAGAAGTAGTAAAAAAATGAACATAACATATACATAAATGTAAGAAGTAAAAAATGAACATAACATATACATAAATGTAAGCAGTAGTAAAAAAATGAACATAACATATACATAAATGTAAGAAGTAAAAAATGAACATAACATATGCATAAATGTAAGAAGAAGTAAAAATGAACATAACTTATACATAAACATAAGAAGTAGTAAAAAAATGAACATAACATATAAATAAATATAAGAAGTAGTAAAACATGAACATAGCATATACATAAACATAAGAAGTAGTAAAAAAAATAACATATACATAAATGTAAGAAGTAAAAAATGAACATAACATATACATAGAAATATATTTCTTTTGACATATATATCTATATATACATATTTATTAGAGCATCTTGAGTGTTCATGGAGAGAGTTTTATTTTTTTTTTTATTTGTCATTTTATACATCTCATGTTTATATGTGCATATATTTTAAGCTTTTAATATAACATGAATGTAAACAAGAAGCAGCTTGATATAGCCAATAGGAGATGTTTTAACTGTATAAATGTAGCCTATGTACTTGAAGGTCTTTGTTACATGATCTGATGAAGCTCAAATGAATGAGTGAAAGCGCTTATCTGACCTGCAGTGGAATTAAAGTTGGATTTTAACCTGAGGATTTTGCCTTTCATTTATACTTGTGACTCTGCATCAGCCTAGTTGCTCCTTTTGGTTTCATCAATATTATTTAAGTTTTTCTGGAGCACTGGGCGTTTATCCTGTTTGTCAGTGAGTGGTTTGTTCCTGTTTTAATAACATATACATAAATGTAAGAAGTAGTAAAAAATTAACACAACATATACACATGCATAAGAAGTAGTAAAAAAGAACATATATACATATACATAAGAAGTGGTAAAAAGGAACATAACATATACATAAATGTAAGAAGAAGTAAAAAATGAACATAACATACATAAACATGAGGTGGTAAAAAAACGAACATAACATATACATAAATGTAAGAAGAAGTAAAAAAGAACATAACCTATACATAAACATAACAAGTAATGAAAACCTAACAACATATAATTAAACATAAGTAGCATAAGCATATATAACATATACATAAACATAAGAAGTAGTAAAAAAATAAATATAAAAACATGAACATAGCATATACATAAACATAAGAAGTAGTAAAAAAATAACATATACATAAATGTAAGAAGTAGTAAAAAATTAACATAACATATACACATGCATAAGAAGTAGTAAAAAAGAACATATATACATATACATAAGAAGTGGTAAAAAGGAACATAACATATACATAAATGTAAGAAGAAGTAAAAAATGAACATAACATACATAAACATGAGGTGGTAAAAAAACGAACATAACATATACATAAATGTAAGAAGAAGTAAAAAAGAACATAACCTACACATAAACATAACAAGTAGTGAAAACCTAACAACATATAATTAAACATAAGTAGTAAGAAATTAACATAACATATACATAAACATATCAAGTAGTAAAAAATGAACATAACATATACATAAATGTAAGAAGTAGTAAAAAAGGAACATAACATATACATATACATAAGAAGTGGTAAAAAAGGAACATAGCATATACATAAATGTAAGTAGTAGTAATAAAAGAACATAACATATACATAAACATAACAAGTTGTAAAAACTAACATAACATATAAATAAAAGAAGTAGTAAAAAATGAACATAACATATACATATACATAACAAGTAGTAAAAAAGGAACATAAAATATACAAAAATGTAAGAAGTAATAATAAAGGAGCAAAGCATATACATAAACATAACAAGTAGTAAAAAACTAACATAACATTAATAAACATAAGAAGTAATAAAAATGAACATACATATACAAAAACATAAGAAGTAGTAACAAACAAACATAACATATACATAAATGTAAGAAGTAGTAATAAAGGAGCATAGCATATACATAAACATAACAACTAGTAAAAAACTGACAACATATAAATAAACATAAGAAGTAGTAAAAAACGAACATAACATATGCATAAACATAAGTAGTAAAAAAAAACTAACATAGCATATAAATAAACATAAGAAGTAGTAAAAAACGAACATAACATATACACATGCATAAGAGGTAGTGAAAAAAGAACATAACATACTATACTTATGTATATATGCTTATATGTATATATACTTGTATGTATGTATACTTATGTATATAAGTGGTAAAAAAGGAACATAACATATATATAAATGTAAGAAGTACTAATAAAGGAACATAACATATACGTAAACATAACAAGTAGTAAAAAATTAACATAACATATAAATAAACATAAGAAGTAGTAAAAAATGAATATAACATATGCATATACATAACAAGTAGTAAAAAAGGAACATAAAATATACAAAAAAATGTAAGAAGTAGTAATAAAGGAACATAACATATACATAAACATAACAAGTAGTAAAAAACTAACATAACATATAAATAAACATAACAAGTAGTACGAAATGAACATAACATATATATAAATGTAAGTAGTAGTAAAAAGGAACATATATACATAAACACAAGAAGTAGTAAGAAACAAACATAGCATATACATAAACATAACAAGTAGTAAAAAACTAACATAACATATAAATAAACATAAGAAGTAATAAAAAATGAACACAACATATACGTAAATGTAAGAAGTAGTAGAAAAGAACATAACATATACATAAACATAACAAGTAGTAAAAAACTAACATAACATATAATTAAACATAAGTAGTAAGAAATTAACTTAACATATGCATAAACATAGCAAGTAGTAAAAAATGAACATAACATATACATAAACATAAGAAGTAGTAAAAAAATGAACATAACATATACATAAATGTAAGAAGAAGTAAAAAATAAACATATATGCATCAACATAAGAAGTAAAAAAATGAACATAACATATACATAAATGTAAAAAGTAGTAAAAAATGGAACATATATACACATGCATAAGAAGTAGTAAAAAAGAACATAACGTATATATATATATATATATATATATATATATATATATATATATATATATATATATACACACACACACACATAAGAATTGGTAAAAAAGGAACATAACATATACATAAATGTAAGTAGTAGTAATAAAGGAACATAACATATACATAAACATAACAAGTCGTAAAAACTAACATAACATATAAATATAAGAAGTAGTAAAAAATGAACATATATACAAGTAGTAAAAAAGAACATAATATATACATAAACATAACAAGTAGTAAAAAACTAACAACATATAATTAAACACAAGTAGTAAGAAATTAACATAACATATACATAAACATAGGAAGTAGTAAAAAATGAACATAACATATAAATAAATATAAGAAGTAGTAAAAAATGAACATAACATATACATAAACATAAGAAATAGTAAAAAAAAATGAACATAACATATACACAAATGTAAGAAGAAGTAAAAAATGAACATAACATATACATAAACATAAGAAGTAGTAAAAAAATGAACATACATATACATAAATGTAAGAAAAAGTAAAAAAAAAACATAACATATACATATGCATAAGAAGTGGTACAAACTAACATATACATAAATGTAAGAAGCAGTAAAAAAGGAACATAACATATACATATACATAAGAAGTTGTAAAAAAGGAACATAACATATACATAAATGTAAGTAGTAGTAATAAAGGAACATAACATATACATACATGGAACTCTGTCCCTACAAGCATTCAAAACACATCATCCAAAGCCTCCTTTAAAGACCTCATCAGGCAACATCTCAAGGAAAGTTGGCAGTGCCATGATTGCTCCCCAGGCTAGTGAAAGCGGATAACACATACATACAAAATCTAGAGCGCTTGACAATAGTTTTCAATCTTACTCACAAACACTGGCTAATCTACAATGTATGTACTGTACCTGTGTACTATGTATGTATTCTACCTATGTTCCAAATTTCAGCTGTACACCACAAATCTATTAATTACCTTTATTTTTAAAATTAATTTTTTTGTTTGTTCTCTCCACTGTAATTGTTTATGTGCCGCATACCACTGTAAAAACATGTCTCCTGTAATTTGTGTGTATACTGATCATGTCTAAATAACTAAATGTGTCTGTAATATTTCTTTGTGGAGCTTTTCTCCCCAGGCCTCTGCTGAAAAAGGGCCTTTTCGGCTCAGTCAGACACCCCCGGTTAACAAATGTACAATAAATAAATAAATAAATAAACATAAGAAGTTGTAAAAACTAACATAACATATAAATATAAGAAGTAGTAAAAAATGAACATAACATATACATATACATAGCAAGTAGTAAAAAAGGAACATAAAATATACAAAAATGTAAGAAGTAGTAATAAAGCAGCATAGCATATGTTGTTGCATCTTTCAGCTTTTCCTGGTTAGGGGTTGCCACAGCAGAACTCCAGTCCGCTAATGATTGGCAGTAGATTTTTACGTGCCGAGTTGCCAGCCCTGACACACAACCTTCAATGAAGGTACGCCCATTCATGCATGTCTCCACTCAGAAGACGCTTTAGCTGAGAATTGAACAGGGCAACGTCTTACTGTGAGGCGACAACGCTACCGCAGCACCACCACCACAAAGGAGCATAGCATATACATAAACATAACCAGTAGTAAAAAACTAATATAACATAAATAAATATAAGAAGTAGTAAAAATGAACATAACATATGCCTAAACATAAGAAGTATTGACAAACAAACATAACATATACATAAATGTAAGAAGTAGTAATAAAGGAGCATAGCATATACATAAACATAATAAGTAGTAAAAAACTAACATAACATATAAATAAACATAAGAAGTAGTAAAAAATGAACATAACATATACATAAACATAACAAGTAGTAAAAAAAACTAACATAGCATATAAATAAACATAAGAAGTAGTAAAAATGAACATAACATATACTCATGCATAAGAAGTAGTAAAAAAAGAACATAACATATACATAAATATAAGAAGTAGTAATAAAGGAGCATAACATATACATAAATGTAAGAAGTAGTAATAAAGGAGCATAACATATACATAAACATAACAAGTAGTAAAAAACTAACATAATATATAAACATAAGAAGTAGTAAAAATGAATATAACATATACATATACATAACAAGTAGTAAAAAACTAACATAACAAGTAGTAAAAAATGAACATAACATATACATAAACATAACAAGTAGTAAAAAAACGAACAAAGCATATAAATAAACATAAGAAGTAGTAAAAAATGAACATATATACATAAACATAAGAGATAGTAAAAAATGAGCATAGCATATATATAAATATAAGAAATAGTAAAAAAAGGAACATAACATGTACATAAATGTAAGAAGTAAAAACTGAACGTATATGCATAAACATAAGAAGTAAAAAAATGAACATAACATATACATAAATGTAAGAAGTAATAAAAAATGAACATATATACACATGCATAAGAAGTAGTAAAAAAGAACATATATATATATATATATATATATATATATATATATATATATATATATAAGAAGTGGTAAAAAAGGAACATAACATATACATAAATGTAAGAAGTAGTAAAAAAGAACATAATATATATATAAACATAACAAGTAGTAAAAAACTAACAACATATAATTAAACACAAGTAGTAAGAAATTAACATAACATATACATAAACATAGGAAGTAGTAAAAAATGAACATAACATATAAATAAATATAATAAGTAGGAAAAAATGAAAATAACGTATACATAAACATAAGAAGTAGTAAAAAATGAACATAACATATACATAAATGTAAGAAGAAGTAAATAATGAACATAACATATACATAAACATAAGAAGTAGTAAAAAAATGAACATAACATACACATAAATGTAAGAAGAAGTAAATAATGAACATAACATATACATAAACATAAGAAGTAGTAAAAAATGAACATAACATATACATAAATGTAAGAAGAAGTAAAAAATGAACATAACATATACATAAACATAAGAAGTAAATGAACATAACATATACATAAATGTAAGAAGAAGTAAAAAAAGAACATAACATATACATATACATAAGAAGTTGTAAAAAAGGAACATAACATATACATAAATGTAAGTAGTAGTAATAAAGGAACATAACATATACATAAATGGAACTCTGTCCCTACAAGCATTCAAAACACATCATCCAAAGCCTCCTTTAAAGACCTCATCAGGCAACATCTCAAGGAAAGTTGGCAGTGCCATGATTGCTCCCCAGGCTAGTGAAAGCAGATAACACATACATACAAAATCTAGAACACTTGATAATAGTTTTCAATCTTACTCACAAATACTGGCTAATCTACAATGTATGTACTGTACCTGTGTACTATGTATGTATTCTACCTATGTTCCAAATTTCAGCTGTACACCACAAATCTATTAATTACCTTTATTTTTAAAATTAATTTTTTTGTTTGTTCTCTCCACTGTAACTGTTTATGTGCCGCATACTACTGTAAAAACATGTCTCCTGTAATTTGTGTGTATACTGATCATGTCTAAATAACTAAATGTGTATGTAATTTTTCTTTGTGGAGCTTTTCTCCCCTGGCCTCTGCTGAAAAAGTGCCTTTACGGCTCAGTCAGACACCCCCGGTTAACAAATGTAAAATAAATAAATAAACATAACAAGTTGTAAAAAACATATAAATATAAGAAGTAGTAAAAAATGAACATAACATATACATATACATAGCAAGTAGTAAAAAAGGAACATATAAAAATATACAAAAATGTAAGAAGTAGTAATAAAGGAGCATAGCATATGTTGTTGCGTCTTTCAGCTTTTCCCGGTTAGGGGTCGCCACAGCAGAACTCCGGTCCGCTAATGATTGGCAGTCAATTTTTACTTGCTGAGTTGCCAGCCCTGACGCACAACCTTCAACGAAGGTACGCCCATTCACGCATGTCTCCACACAGAAGACGCTTTAGCTGAGAATCGAACAGGACAATGTCTTACTGTGAGACGACAATGCTACCGCAGCACCACCACCGCAAAGGAGCATAGCATATACATAAACATAACAAATAGTAAAAATCTAACATAACATAAATAAATATAAGAAGTAGTAAAAATGAACATAACATATACATAAACATAAGAAGTAGTGACAAACAAACATAACATATACATAAATGTAAGAAGTAGTAATAAAGGAGCATAGCATATACATAAACATAACAAGTAGTAAAAAACTAACATAACATATAAATAAACATAAGAAGTAGTAAAAAACGAACATAACATATACACAAACATAACAAGTAGTAAAAAAACTAACATAGCATATAAATAAACATAAGAGGTAGTAAAAAAATGAACATAACATATACTCATGCATAAGAAGTAGTAAAAAGAGCATAACATATACATAAATGTAAGAAGTAGTAATAAAGGAGCATAACATATACATAAATGCAAGAAGTAGTAATAAAGGAGCATAACATATACATAAACATAACAAGTAGTAAAAACTAACATAACATATAAACATAAGAAGTAGTAAAAATGAATATGACATATACATATACATAACAAGTAGTAAAAAAGGAACGTAAAATATACAAAAATGTAAGAAGTAGTAATAAAGGAACATAACATATACATAAACATAACAAGTAGTAAAAAACTAACATAACCTATAAATAAACATAACAAGTAGTAAAAAATGAACATAACATATGCATAAACATAACAAGTAGTAAAAAAACTAACAAAGCATATAAATAAACATAAGAAGTAGTAAAAAAATGAACATAACATATACAGAAACATAAGAGGTAGTAAAAAATGAACATAGCATATACATAAATATAAGAAATAGTAAAAAAAGGAACATAACATATACACAAACATAAGTAGTAAAAAACTAACAACATAAACATAAGAAGTAGTAAAAAACAAACATAACATATACATAAATGTAAGAAGTAGTAAGAAAGGAACATAACATATACATAAACATGACAAGTAGTAAAAAAGTAACATAACATATAAACATAAAAAGTAGAAAGAAATGAACATGACATATACATAAACATAACAAGTGGTAAAAAAGGAACACAACATATAAATAAACATAAGTAGTAAAAAAGCACACAACATATACATAAACATAACAAGTAGTTAAAAACTAACATAGCATATAAATAAACATAAGAAGTAGTAAAAAATGAACATAACATATACATAAACATAAGAGGTTGTAAATAATGAACATGACATATACATAAATATACAATGTAGTAAAAAGGAACATAACATATACATAAACATAACAAGTAGTAAAAACTAACATAGCATATAAATAACATAAGAAGTAGTTAGAAATGAACATAACATATGCATAAACAAACAAGTAGTAAAAAACTAACATAATATATAAATAAACATAAGAAGTAGTAAAAAATGAACATAGCATATACATAAAAATAAGAAGTAGTAAAAAATTAACATAACATATACAAAAATATAAGAAGTTGTGATAAAGGAAAATAACATATACATAAACATAACAAGTAGTAAAAAACTAACATAACATATAAATAAACATAAGTAGTAAAAAGGAACATAACATATACATAAATGTAAGAAGTAGTAAAAAAGGAACATAACATACATAAACATAAGAAGTAGTGAAAAAGGAACATGACATATACATAAATGTAAGAAGTAGTTAAAAGGATCATAACATATACATAAACATAAGAAGCAGTAAAAAAGGAACATAACATATTCATAAATGTAAGAAGTAGTAAAAAACGAACATAGTATATACATAAATGTAAGAAGTAGTAAAAAACGAACATAACATATACATAAACATAGCAAGTAGTAAAAAACGAACATAACATATACATAAACATAAGAAGCAGTAAAAAACGAACATAACATATACATCTGGGAACACAGGAATGGAACAGGAAAAACGCTACGGTGTGTTGTGGCATAACATTTCCAGTGGGGTTGGTGATTGTCTTTGTCGACTGCAGGCACTTTAAATTTAAAAAAACTCTTCAAATGGATTTTCAGAGCATCTAGATATAGAGTTTGCTAAATACTGAGTAGTTTCTGTTTTCTTCTGACACCATGTCAAGGCATACATTTCAGCATGTTTTCGTATTATTGTGGTCAATCAGCATAACATTTTATATGTCTGTCTCCCTATAAACCATCTATAGGTAGCTTATCAGTTATTACTCTGAATGACAGCTAGTGCAGAAGATTGTGACTATATGTTGTTATCAAGGTGCTTCATGGAGTCCAGGGTTTGAGTCTATCAGCCTCCAATTTCCCACTTTATTAGTCTGAGACAGTACCTTAACCAGACAGTGCTCCTCTGCTAAGTGTAAAAGTTTTGTGTGGATTAGTACTCTACTCTGGTGAAGAAACAGAGATAAATATTACTGGGAATCTGCCCATTTCAATGCATCTTTGCTTTTCTCATTTCAGCCTTTATTTAAGGCTGTCCATAATGTTTCATATGTTGCTGACTATTGAAAGTGCTTGTGCAGAGCAGTAAGGTTTTCAAATCTTTTTTTGTATTCAATGGATCAAGCTCCTTCATCTTTTTAGATAGTTGCTCATGGTTAGTGCACAAAGAAGACTATGTTTGCCCCTGGAAGATCCATGGTATATCCCATCAGACTCCAGTTCCATGGTATATCACAAGCAGAATCACTTTCCATGGTATATCCCATCCGACACACTTTCCATGGTATATCCCATGCAGACTCACTTTCCATGGTATATCCCATGCAGACTCACTTTCCATGCTATATCCTAGCTGTCTCACTTTCCATGGTATATCCCTTCTGATTCACTTTCCATGGTATATCCCAGACAGACTCACTTTCCATGGTATATCCCAGACAGACTCACTTTCCATGGTACATCCCTTCTGACTCACTTTCCATGGTATATCCCGTGCAGACTCACTTTCCATGCTATATCCCATCAGACTCACTTTCCATGGTATATCCCATGCAGACTCACTTTCCATGGTATATCCTAGCTGTCTCTCTTTCCATGGTATATCCCTTCCGATTCACTTTCCATGGTATATCCCAGGCAGACTCACTTTCCATGGTATATCCCATATGACTCACTTTCCTTGCTATACCCCGTATGACTCACTTTCCTTGGTATATCCCAGGGAGCTCCACTGGGAGTAGTCAATGCATAATCCACCAACAGCAAATCGAATAAATGTATTGAACAATGAAAATAACAAACTTGAGGGTAATGTCATCTCCACAATAATTTTTTTTGGGTAGGAGGAAAGCCTCCTTTCATTCTCTGTTTGGGAGGCCTCACACTCATTTTACTATTTTATTTATTTATTTTATTTTATTTATTTTATTTTATTTTACATTTGTTGACCGGGCTAGTCTAACAGGATATATGTCCATTTTCAGTAGAGGCCCGGGGAGATAAGCTTCAAGACAGACACGAACAGGCAAGATCAATAATGTTACAAAAAAACAGACATAGATGAAATATTTCTACACATTTCATAAAACTGTTTACAGTATTTAGAGCTAATTATTTACATACACTAGTAGCTAATACAGCTTCATATTTCTGCATACGTGCTTTCATGTTGCACTAAAGGACAGTAATTAGAAGAGCCAGTAGAGTAAGTAAAGATACTAGAAGCAGTAATGATTGTTTAGTCAGGGTTACTACAAGGGCAAAGCCAGTGTGTTTTCAGGAAGATTTTAATTTGTTGTTTAAAGAGTGATAAGGAAGGAAGGGAAGTAAGTTCACTAGATAGAAGGTTCCACTTTTTCCTAACTGTATTTGAGAACAGAGAGTCTCCTGCCATGTTGTTAACCTTATTGATGTTAATTAGGAGTTTATTTGATGAACGCAAGGCGTTAAGATTTCTATAAGGGGTTATGAGGTCTAGGAGTATTGGAGGATTGTTAGGCTAGTTAAGGATCTTATGCACAATAGTAAGTTGGTTAATTTGAAGCTGATTTTGTAGTTCAAGCCACCCGAAATGTTTGAGATTATGACAGTGATGGGTTTTGAAAGGTTTACCAGTGGCAAATCTGGCTATGCTGTTATAGGAGGTAGCTAGTTTGAGAAGATTATTTTTGGAAAGGTTGGCATATATTGGTGAGGCATAGAGAAGAGTAGAGATTAGATGGGAATGGGCAATGGTAGTTCTTGCTGTTGGTGTTAAGAAGGGTTTAATTTTATACAGGGAGCCCATTTTTCTGTTAACTGATTTTATAATGTTGTTAATATGGGTATCAAAGTTAAGGTTGTTGTCTATTGTAATCCCTAGGAGTTTGGTAGTAGAGAAGTCTATTGGTATTGAACTGTGAGTAGGAGTAAAGAGCAGGAGTTTTGTTTTTTTTGGGATTCAAAAGGAGGCACCACTTCAAAAACCATGTCTCAGCTATGTTAAATACCTTCTGGGTTTGGGATTGCAGTTCAGTTGCAGATTTGGCTGTATAGATTAATGTCGAATCATCTGCATATTGTATACAAGTTGCATTGGGGATAGCTAAGTAGAGATCATTAATGAAAATTGAAAATAAGAGAGGACCTAGAATGGAGCTCTGGGGTTCACCCAGTGTGACTAGCAGATGAGATAATAGTTTGCCTGTTGCCTGTTGCTCAGGTAGGAAATGAACCATTTTACAGATAGAGAATCTAGGGAAAGTGATTTGAGAAGATAAATAAGCAATGAGTGGTTTACCATATCAAAAGCCTTTGAAAGATCAATGAATAGAGCTGAAGAGAGATCATTGTTATTGCGGTGTCTATTAATGGTGTCAGTAAAGCATAAGAGGGCAGTACTGGTATTATGATATGGCCTAAAGCCATGTTGGCATTTGGCTAGTATGTTGTGTTGAGTGAGATGGCCTATTAGTTGATAATGAATGCATTTTTCCATTATTTTTGCTAGGGGGGATAGAAGGGCTATGGGCCAATAGTTTGAATAGTCATTGGAGTTACCACCTTTGTGTAGGGGGATGATGTGTGAGATTTTCCAGATGGCAGGGATGGATCCTTCCTTAATGGTTCTATTTATAAGGATGGCAATAGGATAAGCTACTGCTTTAGCTGCTTTTTGCAGATATTCAGCAGGAATCTGGTCAGCGGAAGGGGTACAAGGCTTAAGTTTAGCTAGGAGTTTGAAAATGAAGTTAGTAGAGATGGGTTGTAGTAGGAAGGTAGGAAGTGTGCTAGTCATAGGGGTTTGTAGGCTGGAAGTGTCAGGGGGTAGCTGACTGGCTAGAGATTGGATGGTTTCTGTGAAGAAGGAGTTAAAGTCATTTGCAGTTTGGAAGGGAGTGTCATAATTAGCTCCTATAGGGGTTGGTGTACTGGAGTGTCCTGGGTAAAGGAGTTTATTAATACTTGCCCAAAATCATTGAGGGTTATTTTGGTGTGTGTTCTGTATTTTACAGTAAAAGTTTTTTTTTGTCTAAAAGTGGAGATTGTTTTTTTAGCTGCGTTTCTTAATTGTCTAAATGTTTGTTGATCAGGTGTGCTTTTAGTAGTTCTCAAACTTAGTCCAGGCTTTATTTTGGAGTAGGATTTTTTGCCTGGTATCTTTGGAGAGCCATGGGGCTGGTTTTGCCCTGATTGTTATTATATGTTTGGGTGCATGCTGGTCTAGGATAGTTAAGAATTTAGAGTTAAAGTATTGGACAGCCTCTTCTAGTGGGAGAGTTTTTAGATTAGTCCAATCACAGGCACTAAGTTCACTCTGGAATAGAGTTTGGTTAAATTGTTTGTTGGAATGTATAGTTCTGCATGCTGTTGGGTGAGAGATATCTATTTTTTGCCCGATTATATAGGTCAAGCAGTGGTCACTTATATTGTTAGGGAAAATACCTACTCTATAAGTTTGGTGATGATTATTAATGAGTATCCAATCTAAGGTGCTCTCCTATTGGTTTGGTTTGTTAATTATAGTTGGGGAGGTGATGGTCTGAGAGAAGCCATGAAGGTTAATATGTGAAGTGGGATGCTCAGTATTGATACACTTCCAGTCAATATTGACATCACCAAGGATTATAGTTTCTTGTGGGAAAGTTGCTGAGACCCAGCTAAGAATATCCTCCAATGAGTTAATGTTATTTCCAAGAGGTAGATAGATACATATGATATTTATGAATTTACTAGAATTTAGCTGAATCTTTGAAATGAGGATTTCTGCATTACTATCTTCAGGTGGGTTATAGGGTGAGGTGGTAACTTGTAGCCCATCCTTGAAAAGAATTGCTACCCCCCCCTCCTTTTTTGTTTTTATGATTATGACTCAATATATTATATCCTGGTGGGATAATTTCATGATCTTGAGTTTGTGGCTTTAACCAAGTCTCTGTGAGGCATAAAATGTCAAAAGAGTATATGTGTAAGAGAGAATGGAGATGAGCAACTTTATTATTGACACTTTGGATATTGAGATGTGCTATCAGGAGTGAGTTGGGGAGTTTATTAGGGCTGAGTGTGATAGCGGGATTGGTGATAGGAAGATCAGAAGGTAGGACATTGGCTGAGCCTGGATTAGGATGGATGTCACCATTTTGTAAGGAATGTATTTTTAGAATGTGTAATTTGTAATGTAGATTACTTAGTAGAAACTGAGCTTTCTTGGTTGAGGGATTATAGTATTTGATGTGGGACAGCTTGCGGAACTTTGCAAGTATGTAAGTAGGTGCAGATATTATATTTATGTTATTGTGAGAGATAGTGAGGGTTTGTGTGGATGTTTGCTTAGGTGGGTAGCGGAACTGGGGGAAGTATAGGTGTTCAAAGGAGGTTAATTGATAGGCTGAGGTTATAACAGATACTATTGTGGTAGTGAGTGGTACTTTAGTTAGTGTTGAGGTAGTTGTGGAAGGCATGGTGAATACAATTGGTTGAAGGGTACTATCTAGTGGTAGGTAGGAGGGCCTAAGGAGATACAATACTAGGTAGCGAGAGCTGTGATTGGTTAAGTGGAGTAAGGGGTGGGGTGCTGCTTATGCAGGGTGGTGGGATTATCTGATTCGTTGGATGTAGAGGAAGTTGTGGCCAAGATGTATAAGTTTAGGGCCTTTGGGGGTGGGTGAGATTTGGGGGTAGGGCAGGGGAGCAGAGTGAGCCAGCCAGCAAGAGTGTGAAACACCAAATACAACCAATCAGTAAATCATACTGGGACAGTTCTTATCAGGTGAGTTTTAGCTTAACTGGCAGAAATCAAACAATGGTAAATGGGAGAACAAAATAGTCACTTTGTTGAGAATTCCCGTAATGCTCAGGGAGGTTATGCTGTTCTTGTATGGCAGAAAGGGTGGGCTGTTACCTGGCTAAAATATGTTGTCAGCCGTATCAAAACCTTAGTTGTGAGCCAGAAACCGTGTTCGGTACTCTATTGCCATCTAGTGGCATATATGTAGGTAACACCAACTAAGGTAACCGAACAGGCTTATAAGTGAGATAGAGAAGCCAATAAATAGGGGTGGGGGTTAATGACATCAGGGTATATCCGCGAGTGTGCTGGCACTACTGATGCATAAGTAACAATCGCTTATTTTGAACAGCAAAGTAGTTAAAAATTGAAACTGCAAGTTGCCACCTACACTGTGATGCTTTAGAGGGCCCGTCCGCTTGTCCAGAGAGTTATGGAAGTGGACAGGATAATTCCCGAGTAGGATGGAATAACAAATGGGGAGAACAGACTGAGTCTCAGCGCTTTGTGTCCAAGACTGTGAGGCTTTAGAGGGCCCGTCCGCTTGTCCAGAGAGTTATGGAAGTGGACAGGATAATTCCTGAGTAGGATGGACTAACAAATGGGGAGACAGCCTGAGTATCAGCGCTTTTTGTCCAAGGAGCAAGCACACCACTCGGAGGACCAGAGGTGTCCTAGTTAGGGAAATGGGATTTATTTATTTATATTGACCTCATAGTCATACAGTCATGGAAAAGAGAACAACTTTAAAAAAAGATGAAAAACAGCTCACGTAAGTGTATATCTCTGTGGAGTCATATGCCAAATGGTTCTGGGCCTTCAATTTTTGAGGAATTAGGGTCAGTATTTAATTCTTGGAATTAAAGAATGTCAAAAGGTATGACTGTTGTTCTTAGCAAATAGACTTTCACTTCTAAGCATAGGAGAAACATTCAGCAAACCCTGATTAGTTATTTATATGTAGATTCTGGAAGTGGAATATTATTTATTGTACTGAAAATGTAGTTGCCTTTGTTGAGACAGTAATGTGTATGATTACTTTGCTTTTTAATAAATGCACTCCTGGTTTCTAGACACTGTTCATTCCTCTTCAGGTCCAGGTTCTAGCCAAGCCATTACATTATTTAACAAAACACCAAGAAAATATACAGTTTTTCATTTCAGTTGGAAATGGTTGTAGTCTAAGTAATTAGATGCACATGTAGGACCCCAAGAGTATTCTGACTATATTTATCATACTAACATCCAAAACATTGCAGTTTCTTCACCTGTCAGCAGCTGAAAGATTTCTGTTATCTTGTGCATTAACATACTTATGCAGAGTAATCATTAGTACCCTTAAGCTAGAGAAGACAGCTGTTAAACATTTTCATGGTAAACAAAGCCTTTAGCTGAGCTTTAAAAATAGAACTACTCTGTACAAAAATATAACAAGTTAATTAAATGCTGTTTCCATTTTTATGACTCAGTCACTACAGAAATGTCACACACTCTCTCTCTCTCTATATATATATGTAAAAACTGGAAACCTTAAACATAGTGTACATATGTAATCAGTGTTAGTGTTTTATGTGTGCTTGTTCAAAATTCTTCATCTCTATTGCTCTGCTTATGAGATAATTCTTAAATTATCTCTGTTATTGTAGTATACTCATAATAATTAAATTTGCATGCAAGCATTGCATCATGTCAAAGTTTTTTTATAAAATCAACATTATCTCTAGGAAGAAGAAATAGCCAAACCAGATACAAGCTCTGTTATCAACAAACAATGGTCTCTGTGTTGCCAGAGTTTATATATTTAAATAAAATGAAAACATGCAAGTAAGTATGTCCTGTTCTCCAGAGCAACCCACCCAGTATATATCCATCCATCCAATATGACCTTCCAAAGAAATGATATTGCCTTCAAACCGCACAGTCTTTATCCTTGTAGTAAAATATCTGTTTGAAGAGATGAAGTAAAGGGCATGAATCATTTTGGCTGCAGTGACAACATAAGGAAATTGCAGACTTTAAGCCATACAACAGCAAGAAATCTAGTTCTGGGTCTGTGAAGCGACTGTCTGGAGTACAGAGCATATTGCCAGACATACAGAGACAATAATGTACCAAATGTCAGTTTATTTATTTATTATTTTTATTTTACATTTGTTAAACGGGGGTGTCTGACTGAGACGAAAAGCCCTTTTTCAGCAGCGGCCCGGGGAGAAAAGCTCCACAAAGAAAAATTACAGACACATTTAGTTATTTAGAAATGATCAGTATACACATAAATTACAGGAGGCATGTTTTTACAGTGGTATGCGTCTCATAAACAGTTACAGTGGAGAGAACAAACAAAAAAATATTAATTTTAAAAATAAAGGTAATTAATAGATTTGTGGTGTACAGCTGAAATTTGGAACATAGGTAGAATACATACATAGTACACAGGTACAGTACATACATTGTAGATTAGCCAGTATTTGTGAGTAAGATTGAAAACTATTATCAAGTGCTCTAGATTTTGTATGTATATGTTATCTGCTTTCACTAGCCTGGGGAGCAATCATGGCACTGTCAACTTTCCTTGAGATGTTGCCTGATGAGGTCTTTAAAGGAGGCTTTGGATGATGTGTTTTGAATACCTGTAGGGACAGAGTTCCATTTTTTAGCCACTGAACTACTATATAGTGCATCTCCAAAGCTATTGTAGCTGTTGGTGACTTCTGGTAGTAGTTTGCTTGATGATCTAAGAGGCCTTTTGGCTCACTGATGTTGTACTAGGTTTCTGGGGGCAGGACACTTATTGGGGAGGTAATAGATAAAATGACAGAGGCAGAGCTGATTGTAGGTTAGGAGGTTGGGCAATTCAAGCCAGTGGAGCTGTCTCAAAGCAGTACAGTGACGAGTTCTATATGAGCAATTTGCAGCAAAGCGGGCAATTCTGTTATAGCAGGCTTCCATTTTGCTTAGTTCAGTTTTGTTGAGATTAGTCAGAATGGGGGATGCATAGAGTAGGGTGGATAGAAGTTGGGAGCGAGCAATGGCTGATCTTGTGTTGTTGGTAAGAAATGGTTTGTTACGGTAGAGCGACCCCAGTTTGGCATGTACTTTTTTAATAGTTAAGTTGAGATGACTATCAAATTTTAGGTGGGAGTCTATGGTTATTACCAATAGCTTAGCCTATAACACTGGAACAATTGGAGTAGCTATGGGCAGCTGAGGAGAGAGAGAATTTTCCCATTTCACAGCTTGTTACCTGTCAGTGAAGTAGCTTTGGAACCAGGTAAGAGTGGAATTTGATAGATGATATTGGTTTAGTTTGTTTAGCAGGATTTGGTGTGAGACTGTGTCAAATGCTTTGGACATATCCAAAAAAAGAGTTGACACTTGTAGGCCTTCATTTTTGAGACAGTTTACTGTGTCTGTGAAGCAAAGGAGGGCTGTAGTGGTACTATGGGCAGGTCTGAAACCATGCTGAGTAGGTGACAGGATGTTGCTGTCTAGGAGATAGTTTAGCATCTGGGTATGGATGCATTTTTCTAGGATTTTGGCCAGGGGGGAGAGTAAAGCAATGGGTCTGTAGTTATTAAGTTCAGTGGAGGTCCTGCCTTTATGTATGGTGTAACATAGGATATTTTCCAGAGTTTGGGCACATAGTTTTCAACAATTGATCTGTTTATGAGAGTGGAGACTGGGATAGCAATAGCATCTGCTGTGAGTTTCAAGAAATAGCTGGGGAGTAGGTCGGCTGCTGTTGATGAGGTTTTTAGTTTGGAGAGCATGCTTTTGATTGAAGTGCTGGAAACTGTTTTGAGGGTAAAGCTTGTATTAGTGTTATTTGTGTTAGGGGGATAGTGAGGAAGGAACTGTCCTGTGATACTAAGGATAGAATTGAGTTCACAAAGTGGGAGTTGAATTGTGTTTCGATGGGAACTTTAGTGTCAGGGGTGGTTGGTTTGGGGGTAGCCTTTTGGGTGGATTTTAGTAGCTGGTTTACATTTTGCCAAAACTTTTGCGGGTTGTGTTGGTATTTAGTTTGTAATGTTGTGTAGTAGGATTTTTTGTCCAGCCTAATGCATTTTTTTGCATGGTTGCACAGTTCTTGGTACTTAGTTAGGCTTTGTGTTTCTTTGTTTTTTTGATAGTAAAGCCAGGCAGTGTCTCTGGACTTGAGAATTTGTTTGGTTTCTTTACTGAGCCAGGGGTTTGTAGAGGTTCTAACCTTGATTTTTCACAATGGAGTGACAGTGTCTAGGTGTTGTAGAGATGTTTTGTTGAAATATGCTACAGCCTGGTCAAGTGGGAGGGTTTTTAGGGGGGTCCAGTCACAGTTACAGAGTAAAGTGTTGAGGACCTCAGGAGATAATTTTTTGTGTTTCTAGTGGATATATAGTTAGTGGTTTTGCATATGCTTGTTCTACTACGTATAAAGTAAAGTATATTATGTTGTGGTCACTTAAGGTGTCTGGGAGACTGCCTGTGTGAGGGTACAATGTGTGGTTGTTAGTTAGGACCCAGTCAAGGATGGATTCTCTTTTAGATTTTTTATCACATCTAGTTGGAATTTGGACTAGCTGCTGGTAGCCATGGAGATTTATTAGATTACTTGGTGGTTCTGATATACAGGTGAACCAATCTAGGTTGAAGTCCCCCAGAATAAGTGTTTCTTGTGAGTATGTGGAAGAACACCAGGATAAGAAGTCTTCAGTTAAACACAGAACATATTTTAAATGTAGAAAGAAGTGGAATTTCTAACCCTGTTCTCCCTTTCAGCATCATCATCACCACAAGAACTGAAGTTGTATTTATTTATTTACTATATGGTATCTGGGTAAGTGGGCTGGTCTGTTGACCATGTTCAGCCATGATCCAGGCTTGATATTCAAGCATAACAGAATACAATTTAGAAAGCAAACATTTTTAAACATAATAGACAATAGCTACATGCACATTTTTACAGTTTCAAGGCATGTACCAATTTAGAAAATTGTTTCCAGCAGTATATACAGATGTAATCTAAGTAAATATTTTAAACTATATGCACATGTTGAAGTTTGGTAGGTAGGTTATCCGATGTCCCTAAAACACACATATCAATGAAAAGTTTTTGTAGTGCTTTCTTGAATTCTTTCACTATAGATGTTGATTTAATTTCATTAGGTAAGTGATTCCAGGAGGTGGGTCCTAGCCACATTAAAGCTTTTTCACCTACTTCACTTTAGAAGGATGGTGTGATTAATGATATATTGTCATCCTGGCTCCCTCTTAGGGAGAACGCTTGTTCTCTTAATGATTATTTAGATCTTAATGGTGGGTGGTATCCTAGTTTTAGGAATTTGAAAATAAGGTAGTTAAATAAATATGATGCTTGTTCCATTACTGGTAGCTAATACAGCTCCTTGGTAAGATTGCAGTGATGTGTTTGATAATCTGCAACTAATGCAAGTCTAAAAAGTTTGTTTTGAGCTATATGTAACTTTTGAGTATCACAAGAGTAATGTAGGGCTAGTAAGGAAAATCCTTGCTCTAACCTGAGTAGCAGTGCTGCTTTAGCAATTGCTGCCTTAGCTGCTGGTGAGAGTGGATGAGAGATCCTTTTACAAAGATTAACTTGTGAAAGTACTTTGTCGTGTTATTATTGTGGTTTGAAAACATCAGAAGTCGGTCAAGTGTTAAGCCTAAGTATTTGTATTTGGAGACACTGGGGATTGTACTGCCTTTAGTGTCTTTGTGAAACAGGGGCTGTAAACTTGCAATTTTGTATGGGGTAGAGAAAAGCCTGGCATTTCTTTTTGTTGGACTGCTAAGCAGGTTGTTGTTGGCTGTCTAAAGGGATAGCTGATATTACAGGTTTGTAAATGATTTATTGGTTTCAAATAGTGAAATATCATCAGTGTTTACTGAAAAATTTAAGAAAATCACAGGTTATATCATGGTAAACAATGAGGAAAGAAGAGGGCCAAGAACAGATCCTTGGGGTACTCCAGTATCAGAATATCTGTTACAGAATATTGGTGGTTATAACAAATTTGGAACAAACTTTTAGTTTGGTAGTTTTTAATAGTCTTTTCGCCAATGGTATACCTTTTGGAATTTTGTGACAGTATGTTATAGTTCACAGTTTCAAAGGCATGAGTCTTATCAATAACACACCTGCTGTAATAAGTCCATCATTCATATTAGAGTAGATAGTATTGATGACAGAAAATAGTGCAGTGGAGATGTTAAAGTCATTCCAAAATCCATGTCGGTAGTCTGAAAGAAGGCCATAGCTTTTAATTGTTCAAGTAATTGTCTGCATAGTAGTTTTTTACAAATGTGAGTGATAGGGCAGAGATTAGAGATAGGCCTGAAGTCCTTAAAGTTTTATGCTGAGGAGACCTTGGGAAAAGGAATAATAATAGATTCTTTGAAAGAAGGGGGAGTTGTAACTGATGTAAGTGATAGATTAAAATTTGGGTAAGCGCTTTGGTAATGTAACAAGCTGCTTAATGAGGAAGGTGGAGTACAGGAATATGAATTTGGCTGAAGTGGTATTTAGGCTTTTTAAATTTTTTTCTCTCCCTGGAGGAGACTTCAGAGAAGTAAAGGTGGTCGCGTAATCAGCTAAAGAGATTAGATGAGTGGTGAGGCGTCTCTCTACTTCTTGAGATGTAGGCCTGGGAGACTTAAATTTATCTGTAATGGTCCATAAAAAATAAGTAAGGAGGGTTTTATAATCTCAAGTAAAGTTTTCAATTGTTATTGGCTAAGGAGATGGGAGTATCTGTGGGTTGCTATGTCATGGACCCAGTAAGTAGTTTTAGCTCTTTCCAGAAAATTTAGTTTACTAGGAGAGATTAAGGGTGGTATTCATAGTCATTAAGTGAACACGTAACAGCTATCTGTGCTGCCTGTGATTAAGCACAGCAAAAGCGCTATTCATAGAGGCTATTTATGCTAATGCTTGAAGGCCGAGAATAGGCCTAAGCAAATTAAGTTATAATGAGATGTAAATGAGAAATGATGTAAAATGGTATATGCTAATCAGGCCTTCTCCTGCCTACTTGCAATTTATAGTCAAAGTTTCATGCTTTTCTGCCATCTGCAGATTTATAAAAAAGGTGGAGTTATGCCTGTTCTATCTATTTTGCAATCTGCGGTGAAGCTGTCACTTGCTGCTTGCCTAGCTATTTCCTGGTGTGAGTAGCTTGTCTTGGCTGAGCCCAAAGCACTTGCACCCAGAAGCACTTGCTGACTAGAAGGTAGAGATATAGACCCTGAATAACTCAGTATAATTTTGACACTCAGGAGATACTGGATAGGTACAGAGTAGATAGAAATATCATAAGGGTAAGTAAGTATGTATGGCCCCAAAGGGGCACTGGGGGGATGCATGGCCTTCCCTGTGGATACTATACTTACCAAGGTGAATTTTCAGACACAGACTGAGGACACACTGGAGATTGTAATGTCTACTACCTTGAGGTTACTTCAGCAGTTTCTGGATGTACTCCTGGCACATTTGGATCAGTACATCTATTTCTCAGTGTCTTCTCAGGACCAGTCCAGGACTATGTGTGCCATTTATGGGGTAGCACATTGCTCCAAGGTACTCAGTGCTATAGATTGCTCCCTTGTTGCAATTAGGGCCCAATCTGGTGTACAGGGTGAGTGGTATTGCAATAGGAAGGGCTACCATTACATCAATCACCAGATAGTGTGTGATGCATGGATGTGCATCACCAAGATCTCTGCCCAGCATCCTGGCAGTGCACAACCTTCCCACATCTGGCACACTAGCTCATTCTACCATCTCCTCCTGCATGGTAGGATGCCCACTAGTCATATTGTTGGTAAGTGGATTTTTTCTTTTATTTAAGTAGTTACTCGTGGTAAATGTGCTGCAGAATACTTAACCACGTTTTCTTTGCTCTGCCCACCCCTTTCCTTTTGTCAGGTGATGCTGGATATCCACTGGAGCCATGGCTTATGACACCAGTAAGAAATCCACATGGAGCTGCTAAAGAGAACTGCAACATAGCCCTGTCCCAGACCTGAACTGTCATTGAGAAGATCTTTGATCTCTTGAAGTCATTTTAGGTGCCTGGATGAGTCTGTGGTGCCCTTCAGAATGACCTAGCGACTGTGTGCAGGATGTATACTGCATTTTTAATTCTGCAGAACATTATCATATACTGGTCTGGTGGTGAAGTGTCCCTTCCTGTCCTAATATAACTAATGGTAACCAGCAGGTAGCGGCAGTAGTAAGCAGTAGACTGGTACATGGCATACGGCTGTGCAGGAAAAGAGGTGGCAGCTATTCATGAACGATGCATCGTGACATTCAGGTTAGTGAAACTCAGTATAACTGATGCCTGCAGTGATCTATGTAGGCCATGCTGTGTGGTGTATGGTCTGCTGTCACTGTACATCAGAAATTCCTTCTCATCTTTAAGTATTTTTTTTATTTTATTTCAGAACAGATACTTATATTATTGTTTCTAAAAGTCACGTCTGAGTTCTCATTGACTTGTGTTCAGTGACATCATAAGGCATTATTTAAGGAATAATCATATTTTTAACTATTTTGCACAATATATTCTAGAACAGAGGTGTTCCTAACATACTGAATATCCTGAAGTGGTACAGCTAGGAAAAGGTGTTACTTCAGTATTTAGCATGAGTTCATACCTTGAAATTGAATGAAAATGTATCATATTATTTTTATATTATGCAACGTTTCCTCAGTTTGAACTGTGATGTTTTCTGAGGTACTGCACATCAGATTATTTCATTTTGTCATACACAATAATTTGTAGCCTCAGAGACAAAAATATCATCATTTGTTTAGTGGTGAGGGGAAGTGGCAGCAGTGTTTAAATCTTTAAATTTCTTATTAGTGTTTCCCTGAATGCTTGCGTATTTCTACTCTTTAAGTTGTTGGTAATTGCCAGGCGTAACAATGATAATGCTTAGAACATTAATGGTGTTAATCACTGCAGTCTTATATTATGACATACACGTTTCTTTCCACAGCTCCATCAGGTTTTAAGCAGTACCATAAGTGGAATGAAATGGTTACAGTTGAAAAGTGTCCTAAGTCCCCCCCCCTTTTTCTTGTTTTGTTTAATAACTTATTCCCCTTCCAGGTGACAATCAGTGAGTGTGAATCCCTGTAGGTCAAGGTTAAATGTGTCCTACCCATTTCCTAATGATAGGCTAGGTGATGATGCAGGTGATTTTGCAGAGGGGCTGCCATGAGAGCTGGAAGGTGATTTGGTCCGATGTCGTGATCTACTTCATCCAGGTGATCTTGTAGACACTGATCTGACAGCACTGTAGGAACGTGATCAGGACCTCAAATGAGAAGTTTAGCTAGGTGTAAATTAACGTTGACATGACCTTCACAATAGTAAAATAAAAGTAGTTTAACAGCTCCATCCTTCCTTATCACTTACTTGTATTCCAAATACTGTCAGTTTTCATTCAGAAGTGACACTAAGAAATCTCCCAGTAAGGACACATATATGTTGAGCCAACAAAACATCCTTGACACTTCAGTACGTCACAATGAAATGACTGCATTTCTGCCATTTGTTCACTTTCACTAAATTGCACAAAAATAAATTATTTTCTCAGTGATCACCATGCACTTGCACTGGAGCTGAAATTAATTTTCATTTACAAATGACAGTGTTGCAATATTCACTTAAGCCATTGTAATATGCCCATCATATCAGTAGAGCGAACATTTCTTTAAGTAAAGTCAGTAATCATATCGTTGTGAAGTGTTTCATATTAATTTATACTATTAAAGTCTGTGGTTTTCTAAGCTACTTGCTGCTTAACTTAAGTAATTGCAAGTTAATATGATAATGTTAAACTTATTTGCTAAAGTTCAGGATCATTTACATGTTTTGTGCGAACTAAGGCTTTTTACACATCTCTATGAATCACAAGAATGCCTGGATGCCTGGATGTACGAGGCAACTTATCCATGTATTTAGCTCTTACCTAGATGTGAATGTGGCTTTAGGTTCACATGAGTGTGCTGGGGATAAGGCCAAAGTCCGCAGCAGTCCCCAGCAACCCCCAAGAATGGTGCATGAACAGCTGGATAACCTATTATTCTCTAAGCTGACAGTGTATAGAAAAGGCAAAATGCAGTTATATGCATCTGAGTGCGAGCAACCATAAAACATAATCCATGTCCATCTAACATTATCTGTCGCACCTTGTCACCTCAAACACTCAACATTTATTAAACATTGGCTCTGATACACACTGGAATATTCATTTCTGTAAAAAAAAGCTCCCTGCACCCAAAGAAATGCATGAATACTGCTGTTATACTGCACGAGGCAGGTATAAATGACACTGAGGTATAAAACTCAAAAAGGAAGCAAAAAGAAGGCACAGCAGCAGCAGCACTTGTAAGTTAAAAACTAATGATTTTGTTAATGACTTTTAATCACATTTAATGAAATGTTAATTAAAAAAAATACATGTAAGTGATAAAGCATTTTTGTTTAAACCAAACCAAACTTGCAAATAATGATATTACCAGGTGTAATACCTTTCAGGTTAACTGGATTTGGTTAGGATGATGTTAAACCCTAGCGAGAATGGTTCTCAGTATGTGAACCACAGTCCTGATTATGCTTACTTCTTTCTGGTACTGGCACTTCAAATAATGGTAGAACCAGTGAAGGCATGAAAACACGCTCCAAGCGAGTCTGACAAGAACACCAAAAGTATGCTCTACCTTCTGAGTGATTCTTATCCAGGTATGCATTAGACGGTCTGACTATAAGAAAATCTGCATCTGCCAGGAGCTGGATGAACACCTGTCATCAGTGACAGGGTCACCCGCTTTTGCCCCTGGTGTAGACACAGGTACAATGACCTACAGAAGTGTATGCCTCACCAGCTAGCTGAGTAGGTAGATCATGTGACAGTGAGCAGGACAGACTACTATAGTATGTATTTTTTGATCATATTAAACACAGGTTTACTATAATAATGCAAAGAAAAGCATAACATATCACTACACAGAACTGCATCTGTGTACAAATATGAATTGTTACATAATTTTGTGTATAAATACAAATGTATATTTATGACTAAAGACTTGGAAACATTTGAGGCCTTGTGGACTGTAAGTATGCATAGATATGTCTGCAGAATACATGAGTACATTTACAATTATTTTTTTCATGTATATAAATGTATATATTTATACAAAATCAACAACAAAAAAAATTTGCATTGCTACATAATTTCATTTACAGAAGGTTACTTTAGTAGATGAACTGCACAGCATTTTGTAAATAAAGGATATAGTTTGCAAAGGCCAGAAAATAGTTATTAGTATGAAAATTGTATAAGACAGTCATTTCTTCTACAATATTAACTGCATGTACATGATGGCTGAAATCAGTCAGGCACCACACCCTAGCCAATGCAAAGGTTGGGGCCACCACACCCTAGCCAAAGTGAAGGTTGGGGCCACCACACCCTAGCCAAAGTGAAGGTTGGGGCCACCACACCCTAGCCAAAGTGAAGGCTGGGGCCACCACACCCTAGCCAAAGTGAAGGCTGGGGCAGAGCGTTGAAGTTCACAACATCAAGTGAATGACTAACTCATAGATTAGTTAGAGACAATTAGTTGTATTATTTCTGTATACATTTTTAAACAATCCCCTTATATGCTTAATATTATTAAGCAGTAAATTATCATAGCACATATCGTTCTGAAGTATATGCACAGAATCCATCTATATGTTTTATTTAATGAAGGTTGAATTGAAAAAAAATCCTTTCAATGGCTACATTTTTATGTGCACAGTTTCAGCCTCTGCTTGAAGAAAAATTCATAAAGTGTTAAATGAATTTGCAAGTTAGATATGCAAACCATAGCAGTTTAAAGTAGAACATAGACTGAATTATATGGAAAGATTCCAGACAACACCCTTCCCACAAACAGACAAGCTGTGCACACATATAAAAGTGTATCAAAATGAAGGAAGATGAACTCCAACTATTTCAACTTGCACTAAAGGAAATATTAGCATGGTATGATAATTCAGGGTCTATATTAGAACATCAAAGTTTCAGGTCTTCAAATGTTCTAATATCGACACCTAGTAACCGAAAACCGATAAGACCGAAAATTTAGAACATCAAAATTTTTTCTAGGGAAAAAATTTGCTGTTCCAAAACACATACACACAACACAAACACACCAAACACACAGCAATCCACACACATGCACCTAAAATCATACATCTAAACCTACACTAAACTGTACATACTGTAACACTATCTACCCACTTACTTTAACCCACACCCTAACCCTAAGGTCTGTCATTATCGCACACACATCTCACCCGCACCCTAACCCTAACTCACCTATCCCACCCTAACCCTCACATCCAAACATTCGCACACTTACCTGACCTGCGCCCTAACCCTAACTCACCTATCCCACCTTAACCCTCACGTCCACACAATCGCACACTTACCTGAACCCGACCGTAACTTTCCACCGCAGAGATAAAAATAGCGAAGCGACAATAATAGACAACCGAATTCTTTCCTTAGGAAAGAATTCGATTATCTAAAAATTCACTATTTTCAACTTTCGGTTACTAGGTGTCAATATTAGAACATTCGAAGACCCGACACTTCGATGTTCTAATATAGACCCATAATTCAGATGTGAATAAATGTTTAAAGAAATAAATATTCTAAGCAAGTGAAACAGTAACTGAAATGCTTTACATAGTACTTGTAATCAGAAATAATAAGGGAAAACGTGAGAGACAGGTAAACAACAATGCTCTTATGTCGTCTCTGTTTATTCAAATAGGAGATTAACTAAAACGGCATTCAAGAAAGTAGGCGAATGAAGCGATTGGTTGAGGGTGCTGATAAGAATGAATTATGACATAAATGCTGTTTTCTGTCTTTGATTTCATTTATATATACAAGAGTATTTAATAAAGAATAGTAATCAGAACTAAAGTGCTTTTAGTACAGTGTTGCAATCAAATCCATATCAGGCGGAAATATCAAGTACATTACCATTTCTTATCTAATTATCAACAGACTGCAAAAGTAAACTCCACCAAGACTTGATAGCAATATACTCCCTGTTCCCATGTGTGCATAAGCATTTCCCATACATAATAAATAAAGATTTAATAAAAATAAAATTGATTGTTAATAATAACTTGAATAACTTGATGTGTAACATTATGTGTGGATTTTTTTGTTGTATTTCTTCTTTGTCTCTCCCCGTTTTCCCTTTTTTATTTAAAATATGTAATTCTTTGTCCTTCATTATTTTCTTTCTCCCCCATTTCTGATTCATGTTTTGCAGATTCATATTCATGGGGAGCAGTCTAGCCATGTGCCTCCTAAGTTAGGGAATGCTTCCTTCTCTTCGCTTCCCCTCCTGGGACTTCCTGACAGGGTTAGGGTGGTGGCAGTGGTCCTGTAGACACTCTAGAACTTGGCAGCCTAGCAAGTCTTACTAAAGTGGGGCTTTGGGACTTGGTTGAGGATGTGGTGGAGTAAGTCATGGACAGATGTCTTCAGCCAATTGAGGCATCCCTTCAGTGGTTCGAAGACTTGCTACCCCAGTTGGCAGTGACTACCGTGCCAGCACAGGCACCTGCCTTCTCAACGTCATGGTCCATCACTGCAACACCATCTGACAGTGGAAACATTTTAGGCCATGTGGACTGGGGAAGTTTCTAGGGCTGCACTCCTCTTCATCCCCTTCCATCCCACCCAAACTACCCTTTTATATAAAACATTTTGAAAAATATAGGAGGGGGATCTATCCCCCAACAAACACACAGTGTCCATCCTCTCACACCTCATCCAACACAACCATCTTGATGTTCTCCTTTTGTGTTCCCCTCTTTATGTCTCTCCTTTTTTCAGTCTTTCTTATCTCCCCCTTTTTAAACATTAATAATAAAAGCTGTGCTGTCTGCCACTTTTCTTAAGTCTTTCAAGAGTGAATGTGCATAGCTGCATTCGTCCACAATATCTGAGTATATACATAGTCATACAAAGTCTAAGGCTTTCACGTAGGTCTTCACATACACATAACAATTTACTTCAGGGTCTTTATGTATCTGCTGTAAGCAGGCCTGTTTATCAAAACTCCTTTGCATTTACTTAATCAGTGTGAATAATCTGCTCTTACTGTATTTGCATATTAGTGTAGTGGTGCTGTTCACAGGTTACCTCCACGCAAGTGAGAAATCCAGGATGATGAACACCTCTTGGTTTGTTACGCAACTTTTGGGATTTAGCCAAATTTGTGGCTATTCCAGTAGTTTTTTTAAAGTCTATTATGTTTGATGGAGATGAATGTTGGGTTTTGGTTCAATGATTTCCATGCATTCTCTAGTTTCTTCTTTATTAAGCAACAAAGTTCAGAAAACCCCAATAGAAGTATTTCTTTCCTAGAAGATTAAAAAGGAACATATTTGTGTTTAGGCCCATTTAGTAAAGCAGGTCAGGTATCAGGAGATAGTTTAATTATACCACACTTTAGGCATTCTTTTGTGCTGCTACAGATTAAAAAAGAAGTTGCTTACATGCTGACACATACATCTACCAAGAAAGTAGTTATTATGTTGGCATATTTATGTTGCATTTCTTTCACTTGTAACACAATGAAAGTAGTATTAATATATTAATATTTTACACGTTCATAGATAAGGCCTAGGCCAGCTGTCCTTGCAGGTCATTGCAATCCTAGTCACTTGCCGTTTTATCTGCTTGAAGTAGCCTATCCCATTTAGTTATAGCCTGGCCTTACCCATCCCGTGGTCAGTAATTATATATTACACCTGGTCAGTACAACTGAGATCATACCACAGATAGCATGAGGAGGCCTGTCCATGGGAGAAACATTTAGGAGCTGTTTTTGTCCATTAGCAGTACAGAGGACAGTTGTGGGGTACATCTTCTGTTCCCCATCCATAGATCCAATTGCACTTGAATATGGATATGTATGAGCTTTGTTTTATATGGATGGGGAGTCTGCTCTAGAGCAGTGATATACTCTGTGAGATACATCTGTCTCTCCAAACCATTTAATTGATGTTGCAGAAGAGGCTTAGATCCCTAGACTGAGAATTGCTGATGCTAAATCCCTTGCTGATGTGCAGTAAATCAATCAGTATTGTGTTGGAGGATGCCTTGTAGTCAGACACAGGTGACTTCTTAGCACTCTGTAGGATACTGAGTATAATTACAGGGCTTTGCGTCGATCTATGTAGGACACATTGTTTAGGCCTTGTATCTTTATAGGTTCATAGGTTCATGGGATGATACTAGGCTATTGGCCCGGAGGCCCTGATAAGCCTAGCCAAGAATTTCAGCCATGTTCCCTTAAAGTCAGCAACTGTTTCTCCTGTCCAGCAGGGAGACAGGTGGGATCACAAGGGTGTATTTTCTGTTTCCCATCCAGTTGTCCAGGTTCATTTTAAAGAGGGCTAGAGTGGTACTCTGCTTGACATGGAGTGGGAGTCTATTCCACAGATGGGGGAGTCTTTGGGACGCGAATCTATCCTGCCAACAAGTTCTATTAATGTCACAGACCAGGTGAAGGCCTTGCATGTGGGTTGTGTGAGTGGCGTGTGACTTAGGGATATGCAGCAACTAAATCAAGCCTTTAAGTAAGGTGTATGTGTGGGTGTTCTAGTTGTTGCATGTGTGTGGACAGATTTTTTTTTTCATTTAAAAAGATAGCTAAACAGCATCATATGCATGTTTTCACAGAGGACTGAATAAAATGTATTCGGAACTTAAAAGTAAAAGTAACCCATATAGTTTTGCTTTTCTATTTCTGCTTAAAAATTAAAACAGTTTATAGTTTATACTAAATAAAGAATACTTGGTTGAGAATATAATGGCTTACATAGTGGTTATTATCAATTCTTATCTATCAAGATCAAGTTATGCAAGAACATCTTGAGAAAATGCTAACCAAGGGATTGCCAACAAACACCAAGTTGTTATTTATTGACCAGTTAGTTGAAGTCTGCTTTCCTGTGGAGAGCCACTGGAAGGGGGCATTACTAAAAGGGGGCACTTCTGAAAGGGGGTATTTCTGAAAGGGGTATTTCTTCTTACACCCAAAATGCAGTAATCTCTGCAACTAATTAAATAAAGAGCAAGAATGTGAACGGCATAGCTTTTGTATGTGTGGTCTTGAACACCCCCCCAACAAAAACACTTTGAGATTTACTGTAGTATTTAATGTAATTTCATTTTTTAGAAAATGCATTCACAGTTTGCTTTTGATTGGTCACCCTAGATCCAACAATTAAGTTTACATTAAATTAACTTTAATTTTAATTTTACAAAAAAGCTTCCATATTACAATTAGTTACCATGGAATTATTCTTTCCCTTATAGTGGTCATGTTTTTTCTACATAGACTAATAGCAATAAGTCACTGTATGATTTAGTTAATAACTGGATATAACCATGGCTGACAATGCCTAGTCACTTAGGCTACAACCTGATAATCAGCCCATGGATTTCAGGGTAACTCAACATTACCTAAATCTACTGAACTCTAGCGATTTGTTTATTACAGTTAGATCCACCCCTCTCCAGCTCTTCCACTGAAGAAAAAAAAATGTTAATTTGTTCTACTGGCACACCAACCAGGTGACCAGATAAAGGACACGCTCTCCCCCCTGCTACTCCAGCTATTTACATCCCATGTTTTTGCCCTGTCCTGACTGTCCTTCTGTACATTTTATTTAAAAAAAGTAATTTCTTCTTGCTACAGTATATATCCTGTATGCACAGAGTGCTACACTGCTCAGGTTTTAATAAAAAAAAAAAAAAAATTATATATTTTTTTTAACTTTAAAACTATGCAGTCTATACCACACCTTGAGAGCTATAGTGCTCATGTTTGACCGCAAATGCAATACCATCTGACTCTGTTTCCCCAACACCTTGCACCTGAGGTGGTTGACCCTCTCACCCGATGCTAGCTATGCTACTAGTAGGAGTTATAAACAATATCTAAAATAGAAAAGTATAATCATCAGCAATGCTTTAATCAGCCCTTCTGATAGGAAAATAATAAACACAGGAGTCTTCTGCCGCACAATGGCTCATTATAAGTCTCTCTGTGTACTTGTTTGCAAGAGATAAGCTAAAAGCTTTGGCTTTGTTTAATAAGTTGTTCAAACTAGTGTAACATAAAGCATTAGTAAAATCAGAGAAAATAAATGCCATGGTAAATATCAATCTGGGAAGTTTAAAAATATATAAGGTCAAATGGTCATAGGCAACAGTGCTAATCTTTTAAAATCCATACAGAATAAACCAAAGAATTATTTATTTTATTTTATTTTGACATTTGTTAACTGGGATAGTCCAACTGGGCGAAGCCCTTTTTCAGCACAGACCCAAGGAGAAAAGCTCCAATAGTATATTATTTAAACATTCTATAACATAGACAATTGTTGCTAAAGAAAACACAAGTATATAAGACTAACAATAAATAACTAGATCAGTTGTTACATGTGAACAGACTCTATATAAGATAAACACAGTACATGTAAGTCAAAGGAAAAAAAATCAGAGACTAAAACAGCTTAAACATAAGTAGGAAGATATATGCAGTAAGAGTTGTTGTTGTTGTGCCTTTTGGCTTTTCCCGGTTAGGGGTCGCCACAGTGGAACTCCAGTCCGCTAATGATTGGCAGTTGATTGTTACATGCCGAGTTGCCAGCCCTGATGCACAACCTTCAACGAAGGTACGCCCATTCATGTATGTCTCCATGCAGAAGACGCTATAGCTGAGAATCGAACCGGACAGCGTCTTACTGTGAGACGACAGTGCTACCGCAGCACCACCACCGCGGATATAGAATCTTTATTACAGTTACTCCACATATCCTGGAACTAACTAATGAGCTATGACATTTTTCTAAATATGCAGAATGTCAAATAGAAATATTATCAGGTAAAATGATTTTAATAACAAGCTATCAGGAAGCCTAGCTTGTCATTCACCTCGCCTCTCACACGAATGCATGTACACACACACACACACACACACACACACACACACACACACACACACACACACACACATTTACTGCAGCCATTATATGTATTTCTTGTATTTTATCTTGTTTAAGACAGTTTTTCTTCAAATAGTGCAAACCATCAAAAATAACAAGGTGTTCTACACATTTCAACAAAAGAGTATTAAGGAAGCTTCAAGAGATAATAAAAGTACTAATAACACAGATAACAGTACAAGTAATGCAAGATATCACGCTGGTAACAAGGTATGACCAGGAATACTCCTTCACCACATCCCCTAAATACCTTTACAAGTACATCAGGCTCTGTCTGTGTGTCAGTATTCTGTTTGTTGTACAACAGAGTACAGTTTAACGCAGGTATTCGAAACAATTATGAACATTAATATTTTCTTGTGCGTAATAAACAATATAACTCATTCTGAAACGTTCACCACATTGTCTTTCTGTACCTCAGTGGGGAGGGTTAGTTTCATCCTTTTAACATTAAAAGCTACAAACTAGCATAATCCCAGTCACTTACAACCCCAAGTGTGTCTTAAGTCTGCGCTAGACAATGGCCGAATTGGGCATTTTCCCCCTCAGTGGAGAACGAATATACAGATAATGCCCAGTACAAAATTCCACTACTTTATCGCAGCATATTAAGGTGCCATGAGGCTTGGACAGAAATAAATAAATAAATGGATACCATTTTTAGGTCCTCTAAATGGGGCTTTGCTGTTTTAGTGAGCCTAAAATTAAAAAAGAAAAAGAAAAAAATAACAATGATAAATAAAGAAAAAAGTAATAATTTTTTTGCATATGTGTCTGTGTGTGTGTACCTGTATGTATCTGAGTATCTGAGAGAGAGAGAGAGAGAGAGAGAGAGAGAGAGAGAGAGAGAGAGAGAGAGAGAGAGAGAGAGAGAGAGAGAGAGAGAGAGAGAGAGAGAGAGAGAGAGAGAGAGAGAGAGAGAGAGAGAGAGAGAGAGAGAGAAAGACAAAAAGCATGAGGGAAACAGAATGCAATAAGCAGTCTATGAACAGTCATTAATTGGGTGATAACAAATAAGAAACTGTCTGGCATTATTAACTGACTGTAATCCTCAGTGATTTACCAGGCTTTCTAAAATACTTTGCAGTTTCAGAACATGAAGCACCTTATTTTGCTTTATGCCAACTGACCAGTATAAACATATGGGGAAGATTAAACATATGGGGAAGATTAAACATATGGGGAAGATATGTGAGAAATATTTACACAGATGTGCAGTCATTCTACGAGAAAAAGAGCAGAACATTGTGACAAAATCAAAGACAGTTAAGAGGCATCGGATGGGAGTTGCAATAACTTCCCTTCTATGTTTTTTTTCATTCAGTCAGTCACAATGAAACATCTGAGGTGTACTCACTCAACAAACTGGCTGTAACTGCTGGACCCGTGTGTGTGCCTGAATCTGAGTGTTTATGAATGTGTGTGTGTATGTTTTTGTGCATATACTTATATAAATTATACTATAGATATAAAACACATCCTCCAACAACAATTACATATGTTGCAGGAAGTTTGAAACATTAGGTGCAGGAACTATTTTACATCAAGAATATTAAAAAAAAGTATTTAGTAACTAATACAAAACAATCGAACAGAGAACCCATTCTCTAAGTGTGATAATGCCCTCCTGGGTGGATGTTACCAGCAGTGCTCGGCCTCACAACTCCCCTGGATAAGCACTAATTCACAGTTACTGGAGAATGGTGCTAGCAAAGCCTGTCCTCGTCCTGGAGAAGGAATCTTTCTTGGAGTGCTTTGTAAAGGTATGCACAGAGAACTGAGCTGCATTTATAAAATACTAATATAATCCAATAATTTTCAAAAAGCCACAGATGAAGCCAAGACCCTGATAAAATGAACCTTGACCTTGCCTGGAATTGTCTTGTTGTGGCGGGTATAACAAAAGGTAATTGCATGAGACGACCATTTAGAAATAATCTTCTTTGACACAGGTTGTCCTTTCTGCTTACCTTCACAAGCATAAATAACTGATCAGAGTTCTTGAATGATTTAATGCTGTCAAAATAATATCTGAGTTGCCTGTGAACATCCAAGGAATGACATGTCCTTTCTACATAATTTTTAGGTTCTGGAAAGAATTCAGGGGAAGGATGGATTACCTAAGGGTAAACTTGGATACCACTTTAGGCATAAATGAAGGATTAATTCTTAAATAAACCTTATCTCTGTAGAAAATGAGGTAAGGTTGGCCCACCAAAAGAGCTTGCAACTCAGATATACTTCTTCATAGGTTCATAGGTAGGTATCAGGCTATCGGCCCAAGGGCCTAAGTAAGCCTAGCCAACAAGGTTCCCTGGCTTATGCCACCCAAGAAAGTTATTTTCCTGTGCCCCTGTCGAGCAGAGCTGCAGAAGTGATCCCCGGGGTGTATTTCTTATTTCCCATCCACTTATCTAGATTTTTCGTGAAGAGTGCTAAAGAGGAACTTTGCTTGACATGAATGGGTAGTTTGTTCCTGAGTATGGGAAGTCTCTGGGACAGGAATCTATCCCTCCAGCATGTCCTGTTTATTGTGGTGACAAGGTTTAGGTCCCTAGAGCATGTAGCTCAGAGGGATTGGGATTTCTTTAGGTGTATCATGTCCAACAGCTCTGGGTTTGATATAGCTTTATATGTTAGGCAGAGATCACCTCGGAGTAGGCGATATGCTACAGAGTAAAGCTGGAAATTTTTGAGACAGTCAGTGTAGCGCATCTGTTTGAGGCCTACAAAGTTGCAGAAATCAGAGCAATCAGTAACACTGTTTTCCATGTTAGGATCCTCAAGTCTGCCTGATGAGCTGATTCAAACAAGAGAAGATAAGAGTTAGGTGGCTAGGCCTAGAGTAAATGTGTGGGTTTCCATTAATTCAGCTAAGTTAGATTTGAAGATACTGAGTAAAGTACCTTGGTCTACAGAACAGTGGGAGTTTGTTTCAGAAGTTATGACTTAGATATAAGTCTTTTGAACTTGGATTCGTGCCACTATCAGACTTGAGGTTGTGCACTATATTCAACAGAACTGAATCGTTTACAACTTTGTAGGCCAGGCATATATCACTTTGCAGGAGTCTGATTCTGTAGCTGACACAGAAGAGAGATAAGGCTTTTCGATGTTCTGGAAACTTACTGGGTTCATACCTAAGATTTGTTTTGTTGAGGAACCACTATAGTGTTTCAAGTTAGGTTTGGTGTTTATACAATAACAATTCAAAAGGCACATTGTATTTCAGTAATAGCCCGTTGAGGGAAGGGTGGAAATAAATGATGACCTCTTAGGAGAAGAGGAAATGCCCTTAGTTATCAGTTGGGCATGAATGTGGACACATGGTGAACAAAGGAGAGTTCATCATCCATAAAGGTTTCCAGGTCCCTAACAGCAGGTCTGTTTTAAGCTAGTATCATTCATGTGATAGGTGTACAAAAGTTTCTGTTTTCCAAACAGTATTATGCTGTATTTTGTGAAGATCAGCTTTAGACCATGATCCTCATACCATGTCAGCTTTAGACTATGATCCTCATACCACATCAGCTTTAGTCCACAATTCTCATACCACATCAGCTTTAGACAGCGATCCTTAATACCACATCAGCTTTAGACCACAATCCTTATAACACATCAGCTTTAGACCACAATCCTCATACCACATCAGCTATAGACCACAATCCTCATACCACATCAGCTTTAGACCATGATTCTCATACCGCATCAGCTTTAGACCATGATTTTCATACCACATCCCACATCAGCTTTAAACCACGATCCTTATACCACATCACCTTTAGACCACGATCCTCATACCACATCAGCTTTAGACCATGATCCTCATGCCACTTTTGTCTGAGTTAAACTCTGTCTCTTGGAGGACACAGTTATCTTTATTGGAGTTGATTGTGGCCCAAGCCTGCAATCATCTGCAAATTTAAATCAACCAAAAGGCCCTTAATGTCAGTTTTGACATCAGTAAAGAAAATATAAATAGAAGGGGACCCAGAACTGAGCCCTGGTGATACGTATCTTGGAGGATAGTGTGACTCTGACTCTACTGTAATGGGTTAAATAGTAAGCCAGTTGGCAATCCAATGGGTTACACAAGGATTTATAATTAATTTGGCCAGCTTGTCAGTGATGACAGACTGAGGTATAGTCTCAAAGTCCTCAGCTAAATCAAGGTAATTTGTACAAAGTTACCCTCATCTAGTGCATCTGTGACTTTCAAAGAAGGCATCTAGGTTTAGTGGGCATGTTCAACATTTTACAAAGACAAATTAGATTAGGTCTAGAGACTTTAGCTTGCATGTACCCCTGTTGATGAGGCACATGATGATGATGAGTTCCATCACCTTGAATATGATACTGTTGAGGATGACAGGGCTATATTTGCCAGGGTCCATGATGTGGCCCTCTGCTGTGAGTAGGGCACTTCTACAGCTGTTTTCATGTTTTCTTATACATATCTAGTTTGAGAGGCTGTGGTTTAGTTGTTTAATGAGGGTATCCAATAGACTATGTAGCAATTTTTAGTTTATAATTAACTCTGTGGGATTTGAACTTACTTCCCACTTCTTTATTAACCTTATTGATGTTCATTTTAGCATTCTGATGTTTTGTTCTTTAGGGCTATTAATTTTTTTTCAGTTGTTTATGGTTGAGTTCCATGAGCAGCATTTGTTATTAAACATGTCATTACATTTGTGTTGAATACAAGCCTATGGTTCTGTGGAATAGCAGCGACTGGAGTATAAACTTTGGGTATATAAAGTCGCATTTGCTATAGAGTCATGTCAAGTGTAGGGGTCTACTGAAGCATCTCCATTCAGCAGCAAACATAAAGACCTTGTTGTTGGAGAAGTATCTGAAGATGTTTGGGTTGGAAAGTGACCTGGACTGGGATCATACAATGAGTCTTACAGCAAGGTGATCTCATCTAACCAATGAGGGTTTGGCAATGGGTTGTAAGCAAACAGAACTTGTGTTGGTGAGGAACAGATGGGAGTATGTTGGTGCCTTTAGTGGGGGACGGTGCTATTTGACTTTTCATTGATAAAATCAGGGAAGCATTTTGCATATATGATTCTTGAGATATAGGTGTGCCACTTAATAGATTGGTAGCTAAGGTCCCATAGAATGATAGTACTTTGGTCAATGCAGAGGGACTCTAGATTATCAATGCATGTTTTCTGATTTTGTTTACAGCTTGTAGGAAATAACGGAGTTCAAGGATCCTGTTTAATTAGTCAAGAGGTGTGCATTTCTTTCAAAGATAAGTGCACATCATCAGCATTGTTGCTATCTACCATTGCAATCTTAATGAGTGGTAATAGAATAGGTAGAAAAATGCTAAGAGGGTGCTGTCACTACGTGGGAAACACAAATGTCCACATTTTCTAGAGACAGGAAGGCCTAAAGGGAGGGCATTTTCTAATTTAGCCTCTTGGAATTGGGCATGGTTATTTATCATATTTGAATTTAGATTTACTAGGCTGGTAGTCTGAGTTGACTGACATTGCCTGAAAAGTACAATGGGGATAAATAATGTTTTAGCCAATACACAAAAAACATGGGGGTATAAGTACATTGCACAGGAAAACAGGTAGAATTGTCTTCTCACTCTCTGGCCTGACACACATTGGATTCCCTCATGATGACACCAGTAACTAAGCCACTCATTAAAATTAAAATCAATTATTTTTTGCTTTTATGGCAGCATCATTTTTGGTGATGGTAAGGTAGTGCTCAAGGCTAGTTGCTCACCAGACATAGATACATACTCAGAGAGCTCCAGCATATCCTTCTCCATATTGTCTAATGAGGTGCACGGCAATTCATTCACATCCACATGACCAATGACCATGTCACATTCATACCTGGGGTGAAGGCACTTCAGTGCCTTTGTGATATGGAGAATTCTAGCACCTGCAGGCAGTGTTCCAAAGACCAAATTTTCCACCGTAACAATTACAAACAAATGCAATCTGAGGGTCATGCTGCTCAATAATATTTTATTTATTTTTATTTATTTATTTTTTTTATTTTACATTTGTTAACCAGGCTAGTCTAACTGGATATATTTCCATTTTCAGTAGAGGCCCGGGGAGAAAAGCTCCGGCAGTTATACAACTTAGAAAATCATCCACAGTGATTAAAATAAAAATAAAAATACAAGTAATAATGTTTAAAATTAAAAAGTATGCCTTGTAGGAAGTAGTAATAATATTGAGTAGGAATTACTCTTTAGGCATATCAAATTGGGAACAACAGTTAGTAGATCTAACAAGGAGTGAGCATGTAACAATCCATTTAGATTATAAGTAGTTGAAGTAAGAGTAGTAGAAATAAGAAATTAACAGGAGGTGAAATTAGAAAAAGAAGAAGATTAGTCAGGATTGCTGCAGGGGCATAGCCAGTGAGAATTTAGGTGTTTTTTGAGGTTGTGTTTAAATAGAGGCAAGGAAGAAAGTAATGTTAGTTCATTTGGCAGTAGGTTCCAGATTTTTCCAACAGTCTAAATCTCAAAATGCACTCACTCGAGGCACTCCTTAAAATGGAGAACATCGACATTTGTGCTGGAACAGAGACCTGGTTCAAGGCAACAGAAAGCACCCCTGCACTACCAGGCTATAACTCAGTCCACACCTTTTGGCCCCAGAACTTGGACCGAAGTTCCAAAGGAGGTTTTGTTTCCATATTCATAAAGGATGCGCACACCTCCAGACTGGTAGCCCAACATAACGCATCAGAGATACTTCAGGTGCAGCTAACATTGGCTAAGACAGCGATTCAGGTTGTAGCCTGCTATAGGTTCCCAACCATGTCCCAAGACTCACACTCCATGTTCCTAAGTACCCTGGAGAAGATTAGAGTCCAACCTAACACTCTCATACTGGGCAACTTCAACTACCCCTTCATTAACTGGGAAAACTATTCATGTACCAATGTACCTATTTATTCATTTTTATTTATTTATTTACATTTGTTGACCTTGAAAGTCCGACTGGACGTAGGTCCATTTTCAGCAGAGGCCCTGGGAGAAAAGCTCCACAGTTAAAATATTACAAGCATAGTTACAGATGAAGAAAATAGCAATTAAAATATTACAAACACAGTTACAGATGAAGAACATAGTACATTAGTAGACAACTAAAATCATTGTCATTTGTGAAGTACATAGCAGTCATTAACAATTGTTACAATAAGAAATTACTGCTGTATAATAAGTAGCTAGGCATATAAGCATACGATCTTGCTGTAATCAAAGGTAGTTAGTGGGGTGGAAAGAGAGGTAGAGGGTAGATGGTGTGGGCGAAATTAGATGGGGGAGTTGTAAGGGAATAGCTAGGATGTTTTTAGGTGCACTTTTAGTAAAGCTTTGAAGTGGGTGCATGATGGCACAGAGATTATTAAGGGGGTTGAGTTCCATAATTTGGCTATAGCACTGGAGAATAGTGCTTCTCCAGCAGAATTATTGGCTCTAGTAACCTGTAAGTGATATTTGTTGCTAGATTTTAGTGGTCTGGTGGTGAGATAAGGTTGGAGTAGATTCTGGAGGGATGGGACTTTTGGTGGATGGTTTACTAGTTTGTGGGCGAGTGTGAGTTGATACCATTGAAGGAGGTGAGGGAGTTCAAGCCAGCCCAGTTCAGCAAGTGAGAGACAGTGGTGACTACTGTAGGATGCCCCGGTGGCGAATTTGGCAATTTTGTTGTAGTAGGTCTCGAGTTTGTTTAGATCGCATCACCTTAGATTGGTATATATTGCTACAGTCATCCCTCTCCACAAAGGAGGAGTGAATACAGACTCAGGGAACTATCGCCCCATTAGCCTGACAAGTCTGATATGCAAAGCTATGGAACGCATCATCATGGACCTAATAAACAAACACAAGAACCAAGTCCCAACCACTGATAAAGGTAACTGCCAAATAAACACTGAAAATCCAAAGCATAAAAATTGGCAGGAACACCACAGCAGTATGTATTTGTAAAACTGGACCAGATAAGTGATTTCACTTTGTTAAACTAATGCTTCTTCAGATCATAAAAGCACAGCTCAGTTTAAAAACAGATGTTCAATCAGTTATGTTAATTCATCACTCCAGTAAACCAATTTCCTCCTTTTCAATACAGGTTTTAAAGGGACACAAACAGGATGTTTATCAGCCTGTAGCCTCAAAGTCCATTTAAGTTCTACTGTTTCAGTATAGTTTGTGAGATCATCCCTCCCCCCGGTGACCCACATGCACTATTTGTAGTACTCTAAAAAAAAAACTCCTGTCCAAAATTGTCTTTAATACGTTTAGCTAGTGCATTGTTCATATTGCAAGTCCTAATCTCATAAGAATGACTAAAAATTCTATCTTTTAATCTCTTGTTGGTTTTACCAACATTGAATCCTGTACTGGTCTTGCATGGCTAAATAAATCACATTTTCTGTACTACAATCTGCATACAATCTGGGACTAAAAATATATTTCATCCGTGGATGTTTAAACACATGTTCTTGTAAAATATATGTACAGGATCTGCAATGCCTGCAACTGTATGTACCAAGTCTGGCAGGGATTCACTTCAGAAGCTCAAAATACTGAAATCTCAAATTTCAGTTTATCGAGCCCAAGAAGTGGAATCCACAAAACAACGAAAACTAAAAATGGCGAAATTCAAAACCTCGAATACCAGAAGTTTTGAATTTTGCGGTTTTACTACACACACACACACACACACACACACACACACACACACACACACACACACACACACACACACACACACACACACACACACACACACACACACACACACACACACACACACACACACCATCCACCACACAAACACACACAATCACTCTACTACATGAAAGCAAGGGGGGCAAACCTGCAGCCCTCATTTGGAGGGCTGTGCCCCCCACACCCCCCTACTTAAATATTCTCACTCAGAGGTCGCACTACCACACCCCCCTACTTAAATATTCTCACTCAGAGGTCGCACTACATACAAACACACACAAAATACCACCACACAAGCTACTTTCCCTTCGCACACACACATCACAGTAAAAAAACACACTGACACACACCACAGCCCCTTCCCAAACCCCTTAACACACACACGCACTTACCTGAATACATAACCATAGTGGAACTTTAGAAGAGCGAAATTCAAAACCTCCAGTATTCGAGGTTTTGAATTTCGCGTTTCTAAACTTTCACTATTATGTGGATTCGGCTTCTTGGGCTCGAAATTCTGAAATTAAAGATTTCAGTATTTCGAATTTCTGAACGGAACCCGTCTGGCAGATAGTAAGTTACCTGACCTAGTACTAGTATTCCCCGTGCACAGTAGTCTTTTTCAAGTTTAAACAATTTTTATATATAAAAGAGGGATTGTTCCCAACTATTTCAGCTGTCTTGTTGTCACTTGTGAGTATTCCCCAGTTTTTACATATAATATTACATACAGAGCCTACGTCATTTGTATACTTCAAACCAAATCTGAGTTTACTGACAAAGCTCCTATCCTTATGTGCATTAGAGGCACGTCTAGAGAAATATGGGGCAGCAGTGGTTTTTCTATCTTTGACCACCCTCTCCTTATGCTGTATCAGAAGGTCCTTTTTATAGCCCCTTTTCAAAAAATGTTGACTCAATGCATCAATGTTTTCATGAAATGCTTCCTCTTGTGTGCATAGCCTAGAGGCTCTCATGTATTGGCCTCTTACTACATTAGGATATGTATGCCTGGGGTGCATACTATCAAAGGACAAGTAACTATTTTTCCAACATCCCTTTTGGAATAAATTGGTAGCTATCTGATCCATTTGGTTAACCAATAATCGTACATCCAAAAAATCTATCTCTTTCTGTGACATGGACATAGTAAACCTCAAAAGTTCAATGGTATGGTTAATGTAGTGAAGACAACCATATAATTCTTCTTGACCCCCTCCCCACAAGATAAAAACATTGTCCACAAAATTATGATAAAATCTAATGTGTGGTCTGTATATATTGTTATTGTCAAGTAAAAATTGTTCCTCCCATAAGTTCATTACTGTATTTGCATATGAGTTTGCACAGGGGGGGTGCCCATGGCCACCCCCCCTATTTTTGTTCATATAAGCAGTCACCATACAAAAAAAATTATTGTTTAAACCAAATCCAACAAGCAGCAAACCATATCAACCTGACTGTTGTCGAAATTCCCACTGTGTGTCAACGGTTCTCTAACGGTATCAAGGCCATGCTCATTCGGGATTCTGTGTTGGTAAAACCAACAAGAGATTAAAAGATACAATTTTTAGTCTTCTTATGAGATTAGGGCTTGCAATATGAACAATGCACTAGCGAAACATATTAAAGAAAATGTTGGACATGAGTTTGCTTTTAGAGTACTACAAATAGTGCATGTGGGTCACCGGGGGGGAGGGGGGGGTGATCTCACAAACTATTTATTTTATTATTATTTTAGTTTACATTTGTTGACCGGGATTGTCCGACTGAACTGAAGAGCCCTTTTTCAGCAGAGGCCTGGAGAGAAAAGCTCCAACATATTATACAATTTTCATTATAAATTAGCATTAAACAGCAATGTTACAGGATTATTACAAGGCATTAAGTAGCAATACAATGTCATCCAGTGTCAGTAATTAGGAGTATAGCATAACTATTTCAAGATGTATAAAAAGAAATATGTCATTAAGATGAGTATGGTTTTTGGGGTAAGTGGTTACAAAAACACAGTTTTATCGTAATGTAGTTACATGAAGGCAAGACAATTACAATAGAATGTTTCTCTGAGGCGATTTGCTTAATAGATTTTAGAAGACAGTAGAAAGAGTCGTCAAGGAAGATTAGAGAGAGCTAGTGAGAAGAGTGAGTTAAGGGCAGAAAGTAGATTAAGGTATGAGAAGTAGGGAATATTTAAGGAGGGAGAGTGCAGTGGCAGGACCAGTGACTTTTAACGTGCTCTTTGGTGGCTGTCTTAAATTGTTTAGGGTGTGTAAGGGTCCTGATTTCTAGTGGAAGCCTATTCCAGGCAATAGTGGGGGTGATAGCTGTACATGTTGCATCCAAATTTAGACTTGGGTTTGTAGATTTGTAGTAGGACTATACTGAAACAGTAGAACTTAAATGGATTTTGAGGCTACAGGCTGATAAACATCCTGGTATTAATATTTGTGTCCCATTAAAACCTGTATTGAAAGGGAGAACATTGGTTTAATGAAGTGATGAATTAACATAGCTGATTGACCATCTAACTGTTTTTAAACTGAGCTGTGATTTTGTGTTTTTATGATCTGAAGAAGCATTGGTTTTACAATGTGAAAGTGCTTATCTGGTCCATTTTTACAAATAAATACTATTACTGTGTGAAGCTGTGGTGTTCCTGCCAATTTTTATGCTTTGGACCTAATAAACAAGGATATAGGAAATCTCCAAACTCTGGATCCCACACAGTTTGGTTTTGTGAAAGGTAGATCATGTCTGCTCAACTTGGTCGATTTCTTTGAGTCAGTCACCAGAGCAGTGATGAAGGCAAGGTGGTTCATACAGCCTACCTTGATCTGGCCAAGGCCTGTGATACCATTCCCCACTCAGGAATCATAGAAAAACTCACTAAGCTAGGCATCAACCCCTATGTCACTAGGTGGGCTATAAGCTGACTCACAGATAGAACCCACAGTGTGAAAGTAGCTGACTCCAAGTCAGACTGCCAACTAGTCACGAATGGAGTCCCACAGGGTTCGGTCCTGGGTCCTCTCCTGTGTGTTATCTACTTCTCTGAAATCCAGGCCAACATGAAGGGACTCTGGCTGACGGACTGTGCAGATGAATGCAAGTTGGGAGCAATTATTAACTCCCCAAGTGATGTTGACATCCTACAGAAAGGCCTCACTGAGACCAATGACTGGTGTCAGAACCATAGCCTTAAGCTCAATGTCAAAAAGTGTGTCATCATCCCCTTTGAGAAAAACCTGGTTCCCATGCATTACCACATCGATGGTAGTCCACTGAACACTGAAGGCATTATAAGAGATCTGGGAACAAAGGTTGACAGCAACCTCTGTTTTGACCACCACATTGCCACTGTGGTCAGAAAGTCCTTCTATGTGGTAGATCTCATTACTAAGGGTTTTGTATCCAGGAAGAAAGAGGTCATTGTCTCCCATTACTCTTCCCTCATTAGGCCAATCATCAAGTACAATTCCCCATTTGGCATGTACCTCACTAGACAGCTGCAACAAATGGAGAGACCACAAAAGTACCTCACAAAGAGATTCCTAGGCCTTAAACACTTGTCCTATATGGGCAGACTAAAAAAACTCCAACTATTATCTGTCTCATATTGCCTACTTAGAGGCGATCTCTGCTTGACTTACCAAGCCATGTCTGACCCAGCTCTGTTATAGATGCTACATTTAAAGAAATCCCAATCCCTCCACACCACACGCTCCAGAGACCTCAACCTCATTACCACAATCAACAGAATGTGCTGGAGGGACAGGTTCATAAACCCAGAGATTGCCCATGCTATGGAATAGACTTCCCATACATGTCAAACAGAGCACCTCACTGGCCCTCTTCAAGAGAAACCTTGATGAGTGGATGGGAAATAGAAATTTCACCCCGGGGATCACTCCAGTGGCTCTGGTAGACAGAGGCACTGGGAACTAAGGTTGGGTGGTATGATGCCAGGGTAATCCTATGGGTTAGGCTTGTAAAGGCTCCAGGGCCATTAGACTAGTATATACCTATGAACCTATGAACCTATAAAAGGCAGCTAACCGTCACCCTGTCTTTGCTCAGCCTTGTAAGTGGTGCATTGGTGTATCACACTATGGAGTTACATGAAACAAATAGATCACCATGGTGAGGGGGCTGCTCTTGTAGCCTGTTGGACTTGGCCAAAGCACTCTGTTGACTCTTATTTGTGTAGGTGGTAGAAGAAGCTATAGGTGGTATGAAAGGATATTCCTATGATTCTGTGGCTTGACTGTAGTGCAAGCATTTCCAGTGATGTCTAGGTGGTCTTTGAGGTTTTTGGAAGTGATGGCATAAATTAATTTTGTGCTTGTCTTGCTGTGTGAGGTTGTGGCTAGCAAGTGAGGGTGTGGCTAGTGAGAAGGGTACTATCAAGCAGTCTGTGTAAGAGACCTGCCCCCAGATATAATAAATATTTGCCCTTCTCAGATGGAGACTCATTCTGTGGTAACAGCAAATGGTTGTCTGTAAGCATGTGTCTGTTTGTATAGTGCCATGGGGTGCACTGTGTAGACAGCTGGCAACAGATTGGGCAATGATAAACTGAAGACCTATGGTGGATGAAAACATGTCTTGTGGCATATGATTGGCAATGTTATGGAATTTTGATAACTCTCAGTCAATACTGAAGAGAGAGGGTGCTGTATGATATATAAGCAGCCAGTAAAAACAGTGCAAAATATGCAAAGTGTACACCAGAGAATCACACAGCATGGTACAGTAGAGCTCAATACAGCTCAGTATGTATTACGACATAAGAACACCCAAACAGCAGGCATGGATGTCATATCACAATATTTGAATGTAATGTTCAATGCAGTATCAAATTAGTGAATGACTGAGGTCAGGCATGAGTACATAGCACTATATATTCTATATGCAGTGTTCAGTGCTATACTAAATAAGTGATTGAATAAGAACAGGCATGAATGGACACCACAATTTTCTAATGCAATGTTCAGTGCAGTACCAAATTAGTGAAAGAATGAGGTCAGGCATGAATGCACAGCACAATATTCTAATGCAACATTAGTGAATGAATGAGGTCAGACATGAATGCACAGCACGATATTCTAATGCAACATTCAGTGACTTACCAAATTAGTGAACAGCTGAAGTCAGACATGAATACATAGCACAGTATTTTAATGCAATGTTCAATGCAGTACCAAATTAGTGAATGACTGAACAAAAGGCATGAATGTCCAGAACAATGTAGCAAGAGCTGCAGATAACAACTGGTATCAACATTCCAAGTGGTGGTTGATTCAATAGGGAAAATGTTACATGAGACATTTGGAACAATAGACATCGATGCCACAAGACAGTAATAAAGTCATCATCAGCAGGATGAGATACCACAGGATTCAATACAAAATAGAAATGTGTTAAGTAATATAACAAAGTATGTGCCAAAGAGGCATTGGAAATACGATATGACAATCTAGGTAAGAAATGACACATTGGATACTGTCACAGCAAAGATTTATTGTACAGACACTAAAAAAATTCTCATTTGTGGTATGAATTTTTTTTTTATTAATTGATTAATTTGTTAACCGGGATAGTCCAACTAAGGTACAGACCCCCTTTCAGTGTAGCCTGGGAATAAAAGCTTCACAAACATCACAGTACAACAGACGATATACAGTGATAAAAGTTTCACAGAACATACAACCAGAAAACAGTGTCTAGCAAAAAGTAAAATAAAAAAGTATGCAGATATAAACAAGAAATAGGATTGTTTAATATATCTTATTGGACATACAAAATAACATTTATAATTTGTGCATATATAATATAATATAATATAATATAATATAATATAATATAATATAATATAATATAAATAGCTATCAGTGAATTTTTTTTTTTGCTTTTCCATCTCTCGGCAAAGAAAAAAGAGAACTAAGTAAAACAGCAATAGTATGCGTTGTCATCGTCCTGCTAGACAAAATTATTTCATTTGGGGTATGATATTTAGGGATGAGTGCTACAAATGAAAGCAAGTTAATGAGGCATCCTTTAGTATCTGTAACTGAACTCTTGTCAGAGCTCAGAGAAAAACAGATGAACTGGACCTTGGCAAAAACATGCATTATTATGGATAAAATATAAATTAAAATGAATGAAACACTCTTTATATCTTAAGTGGTTATTAGAGTTAACAGGATAATTTAACAGCAGTTGGAACTTGTTGCAAATCAGTAGTAGCTAATCCTCAGAAGGAAGGGCAAAATATAGAGATATTTCAAAGCCACAGATGTGAGCTGCTACGTCTTACAGGCAACTCTTGTTTTGTGAGTTCATTTGAAATGCATATTGGTTTTAAATCGCTCTCCACTAGTGAGATATATGTGAGATGATTTTTTTTAAATTTTATTATTAGTCTCTCTGTATAGAAATGTTACATGTTCATAAGGCCTTTATACTTGCAAAATGTTGTGCAATAAAACTGAAAGGATAGAAGCATCTGTGTGTATTAGAACTATGAACTGTCATCATCTGCTTTCTGGATTAATGGCTGTATTCAAAATTCATGGAACAGAACGCATCTGCGACACAGAAGCAGGAATAAACATAAATAATTCATCATTAGATGCAGTGCTTGCTGATCCTTCCAGCTGGGAACCAATACACTTACCACGAAAGTGTCACAAGTGTAATATGTAATAATTTCTAGTTTTGCTCCTTATATTCTGAGTTATAACCAGCAATGTATCATTGATTTGTGATTGTGCTTTGCAGAGTTTGTTTATTATCTCAAGAGGAGCAGGCTTCTTTGCCTCGCAGTTGAAATAGAATTTCTAGTACAGCCAATGCAAATCTACATGTCAGAAACACTCAGTAATAATGTTATGTACTTTTTTTGTGCTGTAAGATTGTTTTGAATACAAGGGTGTATTCTATGCTCATAGCATTCCTTTAAACATATCAACACTAAGTCTGATGCTTATGGTTTATACAGATGCTTTATCTTAAGCTGGAACATGTACATCTTGAATAAAATCTGCTGGCAGAAGATTGCAGGTTTACCAGTGACTTATTTATTTATTCTAAAATGTTTTAGGATTCTTTCTTTTTCTTTTTATGAGCTTATACTTAAAATTCACATACTCATCTTTGATGATAGAGTGTCATGAAGGGTAACACGAGAAATGTAAAATATACCAGCATGCTAAATGATATGAAGGATTCAGGTGCCTAGATATTGTCTGAAATCTAAAATTCCTGCCATCTGGAGCCTTGCCTGCCAGTAATTTTCTCTTCAGGTGTCATTTAAACAGATCTAAACTGGTTGAACATGATTTCACCTTTAGGATGCTGAACATAACATCTCTGCATAGTAATTACAGCAGGACCTTAGCCTTTGGCTAGAGAAAGACTTTTGTTATATGATAGGAACACAATGTACATGTACCATTTTTTTTTCTTTTTAAGCCTACAAAACATAAATAAATAAATTAAAATAAATTAGAAAGTCTTTGGTAGCAGGTACTGCAAAGGGGGGCAGTTAAAACAGGTTGTATAGCTTTCTAACCTGTCCCCCAGCCATACACAAGCAACAAGTTCTCTGGAAGTATAACTCTCAATCGAATGGTGGCTTACACTGACAAAGTTGGAGTGCTTGTCCTTCCTAAAACTGACCTTATTTCTGAGATGTTAAATATAATCATTTATTAGTAATACAGTTAAATGTTTTTATTGAGGTGACATATTGTTTTGATAACAATGAAGTCAATTTTTTTCAGTGGAAGATCTTTGAGTATTTGTGCTTAGGTACAATATACCATCACTGATTTTTTGCAGGATGTTTGTGCTAATCCTTTCTGTTTACTAATAAAATACTTTCATACTAAAAATAATTTTAATTGTATAAAGCATTCACCTGGAGAAATGTTTCTAGAGCCATAAGATTGCCTTATCCTTTCCCCCTCCCACCTAGGAAAGATTGCTTCTATAGCTGTAGACAAGCAGCTGGGGTTTCCTCTAATCTCATATGCAGTACAATAATATGCTATTAAACAGGCTCTACAAAGATAAATAGATGTTTTAAATATATGCTTAACCTTCAAGAGTCCAGCTTTAAGATTTTTCTTTTTTACATTTTGAAAGTGTTGTTTCTTACCTGCTTCCACTATGAGCAGAGCTGGATTCAACACTATGTGACCTAGGCATTCACCTAGGGCCTGCTTGCTGGTAGGGGGCCCCACTGGCCAGCAGGGGCCCACTGGCAAGGAGGATGCCACAACATTTACATTTTTAATTTATAAAAAAATACTTGTGTTCTTTAAGGTCTTTCTTCTTTAAGAATGCCCTCTGCATCTGTGCGTCCTTACATGGGTCAGTGGACGCACCTGTTTGCTTCTTTTCTGCAGTCTTTGCACAGAATTTAAATACAAGACAAGACGTTCCTATCTTTAAGTACAGATGAACAACCTTCTGCTCATTGGTATGGTGTGTGCTGCCTGGACAGAGATACTATGTTCCTGTTCCATCCATCGGTAAGGTTTGTGTGCGTGTGTGTCTTTCTCTTTAATGTGGAATTATTCATATGACCTTTACTCCTGCAGATATTGTACACATTGACTGATATTGGTGGATTGCAATGACAGAAGTTTGAGTTGCCTTTTATGGTTGAAATGTTCTGAAATGGTCAGTTATCTAATTTTTGGTTCATATGTTTTGTTTCATTGCTTACTGGAAAAATATTTAAAACTACAAATTTAAAACCCACTCTAACAAGTTGTTCTGTATTATGCAAAGAATATAATTTAATCCAATCAGGAAGGTAAAGCAAAGAACACATGCATGTATGCATGGTCCTAAAAATGTGTGCAAAGGGCTGAAAACAGCCCAAAAATAAACTTCATCTGCCACTGGCCAGATGCATTTTCTTTGAATGTGGGTTGCAATGCTGTTTCAATGAATGTGAGTTTCAAGGGCAGATGAGTTTACACTTTATGCTAAATCTGTTTTCATTCGGAGACTGTATTGTTTTTGTTTAGCAAATGTCTATCAGTATTTGTGCTATAAAACTTGAAATAAAAGTTTTAAGTTAAATCCAACTATCAGTAATATTTGTAGAAGTAAAGAAGAAAATAGTATGTAAACTGAGTGGTTTGAATGATGTTTACGGTAATTGGGAATAGTATGCACACTGAGTGGTTTGAATGGTGTTTACGGTAATTGGGAATAGTATGCACACTGAGTGGTTTGAATGGTGTTTACGGTAATTGGGAATAGTATGCACACTGAGTGGTTTGAATGATGTTTATGGTAATTGGGAATAGTATGCACACTGAGTGGTTTGAATGATGTTTACGGTAATTGGGAATAGTATGCACAATGAGTGGTTTGAATGGTGTTTACGGTAATTTGGAATAGTATTCTCACTGAGTGGTTTGAATGGTGTTTACGGTAATTGGGAATAGTATGCACACTGAGTGGTTTGAATGGTGTTTACAGTAATTGGGAATAGTATGCACGCTGAGTGGTTTGAATGGTGTTTACGGTAATTGGGAATAGTATACACACAGAGTGGTTTGAATGGTGTTTACGGTAATTGGGAATAGTATGCACACTGAGTGGTTTGAATGGTGTTTATGGTAATTGGGAATAGTATGCACACTGAGTGGTTTGAATGGTGTTTACGGTAATTGGGAATAGTATGCACACTGAGTGGTTTGAATGGTGTTTACGGTAATTGGGAATAGTATGCACACTGAGTGGTTTGAATGGTGCTTACGGTAATTGGGAATAGTATCCACACTGAGCGGTTTGAATGGTGTTTACGGTAATTGGGAATAGTATGCACACTGAGTGGTTTGAATGGTGTTTACGGTAATTGGGAATAGTATGCACACTGAGTGGTTTGAATAGTGTTTACGGTAATTGGAAATAGTAGGCACACTGAGTGGTTTGAATGGTGTTTACGGTAATTGGGGAGAAAGAGCCAGGTAATGGAACACTGGAATGGCTGTGGTGTGTGTGTGTGTGTGGGGGGGTGCTGAGCCATTATTCTGGATATGGCCCCATTTGATCATGATTTAACTCTGGCTATGCGTCATCAAAGCTGAAACCCCTGACAACTGAAATCATCCAATTATAATCCCCAAAACAACCTGCTGAAAAAAAAAATAGTGTTTTTCTGCAAGGTGAGCAAGTGCCTCTAGACCCTTGATGTGGCTAAAAAGCTGTCCATACCCCCAAACTTATGTATACCAACTCCATAGTCACACCAACTGGAAAGATGGGAAAATTACCCCCAAATGAGCATGGCTGCCAGCACATCTCACCAACAATGAGTTCCCATGGAGGCACTCCAGTCCTCAGCAACTTGAGCCTCGGACAATTGATGCTTGAGAAATCAAATTAATCCACCAGTTGGGTATTCCTCTCAATCTGTCTCTCATGGCTTTAAATAAAAAAAACTCATGAAAACTAGGGATGCTTTACAGAGCCAAAAAGTTTCTTACCAAACACAACTAAAGCTACACTTGCCACAACTTATCTCCTGACCACACTTCTTCATGGCTCTACCATCCTTATTAACCTCCAGGGATCGCAAAACTCAAAACTTGAATAATGGTATAACAAAGCTGCTAAATTTGCAGCAAAAATGCTATTCAGAGCCTACCACTGTATAGCAATGAAAAGGCTTAACTGCTTAAAACTGCCTCATCAACTAACATATACTTAGCTTCTTACCACTTATAAAATTATCCAGCATCCATCTGCTTGATCAGCACTAAATACCATTGTACATAATTATGTTCGCAGCTGGTCATTATAGGTTCATAGGTTCATAGGTTTATACTAGGCTATCTGCCCTAAGGCATTTATAAGCCTAGCCCAAAGTTTTGTGGCTTACGCCACCCCTTATGTTAAAAAATACTGTGCTCATTAGTTTGTTGTGCCTCTGTCCAGCAGTGACACAGAGATGATTCCCGGGGTAAACCTATGATCTCCCATCCACCGGTCAAGATTTCTCTTGAACAGAGCCAGCGAGGTGCTCTGCCTCACATGGACCGGGATTTTATTCCACAGCATAGGGAGTCTCTGGGTGATAAATCTATCCCTCCAGCATGTCCTGTTTATATCCGTGCTAAGGTTTAAGTTGCTTGCTCTAGTGGATCTGGTAGATTTGGATTTTTTGAGGTGGAGCATGTCCATTAATTCCGGGTTGGACATGGCCTTGTATGTCAGGCACAGGTCACCTCTGAGCAGGTGGTATGCGACTGAATAGAGCTGGAGTTTCTTCAGTCTGGCAGCATATGACAGATTTTGGAGTCCCTTTATCCTTTTGGTGAGGAACTTTGGGGTCTCTCCAATTGCTGCAGGTGTCAGGTGAGATACATCCCGAATGGGGCATTGTACTCGATCATTGGTCTGATAAGTGAAGAGCACAGGGAACAATGACCTCACTTGATCTGGATGTGAATCCTTCATGATCAGGTGGGCAATGTAGAAGGTATTTCTAACCACTTTAGCAATGTGAGTGTCAAAAGAAAGGCCACTGTCAACCTGGGTCCCCAGGTCCCTGATAACCTCTTCTGTGCTTAATGGATTGCCACCTATATGGTAGCTTGGGGTTACCTTGTTTTTCCCGAAGGGTATGACTATACATTTTTGGCATTTAACTTCAGGCCATGGCTCTGGCACCAGTTATCAGTTTCCGTGAGACCCTCTGAAGGATATCTGTGTCCGATGTACTTTCCACTATGGCCCAGTTTGCAGTGATCTGCAAACTTTGTCAGCCATAGTCCTCCTATGTTTGCCTGAACTTCTGAGAAGTAGATGCCGAACAACAGGGGGCCAAGGACTGAGCCCTGTGGGACACCACTTGTGACCGGCTTGGAGTCTGACATGGCGCCAGCAACTCTAACCCTGTGGGTTCTGTCCTTTAGCCAGTTTGCAACCCATCTTGTGACATATGGGTTTACATTTAAGCTGGTAAGTTTCTCTATTATACCCGAGTAGGGTATTGTGTCGCTTTGCAAGGTCAAGGTAGGCTGTATGGACTGCCTTTCCCTCATCAATGGCCTTGGTGACTGTTTCGAAGAAGTCAACCAAGTTCAAAAGGCATGATCTGCCGTTGACAAAGCCAAACTGGGTCAGGTCCAATGTCTGCAAGTCCCCTATGTCTTTGTTTATGAGTTCCATTATGATCCTCTCCATAGCTTTGCAGACCAGGCTTGTTAAGCTTATGGGGCGGTAATTACCAGGGTCTGTAGAGGTACCGCCTTTGTGGAGTGGGACCACAGTTGCCGTACGCCACTCCTTGGGCACGTATCCTGTG